>NW_027521202.1:0-51964 GCF_052094955.1 Ictidomys tridecemlineatus
GGATTGGTGTACTGATCATTACCTGAAAGTATCATCAAGATTGGGTGAAAAAGTGTTTGCTGAGATTTCAGGCAACACGTAGTTTTTTAGAGCTTGGCAGGCCTTTTCTTGAGAGTGATTCTTGCCAGTCTCTGCTTAGGGCTACATCAACAGCAAACAAACCATAGAGATAGAACTTGAAACTGCTTTATTGTGTCAAGTTTCATAGAGCTTGCAAAAACCCTGTTTGATTTAGAGTTCCAAATACATGTATCCCTATAGGAGAAAACAGAGTGAAACCTCAAAATGAAACCGGTTACTGCCAACGAACGGTTTAACTTAGAAGAACAAAATTTGGCGAGCCAAGTGGGCTTGGTGTACTGATCATTAACTGAAAGTATCATCAAGATTGGGTGAAAAAGTGTTTGCTGAGATTTCAGGCAACTCATAGTTTTTTGGAAGCTTGGCAGGCCCTTTCCTTGAAAGTGATTCTCGCCAGTCTCTGCTTAGGGCTACATCAACAGCAAACAAACCATAGAGATAGAACTTGAAACTGCTCTATTGTGTCAAGTTTCAAAGAGCTAGCACAAACCGTGTTTGATTTAGAGTTCCAAATACATGTATCCCTATAGGAGAAAACAGAGTGAAACCTCAAAATGAAACCGGTTACTGCCAACAAACGGTTTAACCTAGAAGAACGAAATTTGGTGAGCCCAAGTGGGGCTTGGTGTACTGATCATTACCTGAAAGAATCATCAAGATTGGGTGAAAAAGTGTTTGCTGAGATTTCAGGCAACTCGTAGTTTTTTGGAAGCTTGGCAGGCTCTTTCCATGAAAGTGATTCTCGCCAGTCTCTGCTTAGGGCTACATCAACAGCAAACAAACCATAGAGATAGAACTTGAAACTGCTTTATTGTGTCAAGTTTCAAAGAGCTAGCACAAACCATGTTTGATTTAGAGTTCCAAATACATGTATCCCTATAGGAGAAAACAGAGTGAAACCTCAAAATGAAACCGGTTACTGCCAACGAACGTTTAACCTAGAAGAACCGAAGTTTGGCGAGCCAAGTTGGCTTGGTGTACTGATCATTACCTGAAAGTATCATCAAAATTGGAGGTGAAAAAGTGTTTACTGAGATTTCAGGCAACTTGTAGTTTTTTGGAAGCTTTGCAGGCCCTTTCCATGAAAGTGATTCTCGCCAGTCTCTGCTTAGGGCTACATCAACAGCAAACAAACCATAGAGCTAGAACTTAAAACTGCTTTATTGTGTCAAGTTTCAAAGAGCTAGCACAAACCGTGTTTGATTTAGAGTTCCAAATACATGTATCTCTATAGGAGAAAACAGAGTGAAACCTCAAAATGAAACCGGTTACTGCCAATGAACGGTTTAACCTAGAAGAACGAAATTTGGCGAGCCAAGTGGGCTTGGTGTACTGATAAGTACCTGAAAGTATCATCAAGATTGGGTGAAAAAGTGCTTGCTGAGATTTCAGGCAACTCGTAGTTTTTTGGAAGCTTGGCAGGCCATTTCCATGAAAGTGATTCTCGCCAGTCTCTGCTTAGGGCTACATCAACAGCAAAAAAACCATAGAGATAGACCTTGAAACTGCTCTATATTGTCAAGTTTCAAAGAGCTAGCACAAACCGTGTTTGATTTAGAGTTCCAAATACATGTATCCCTATAGGAGAAAACAGAGTGAAACCTCAAAATGAAACCGGTTACTGCCAACGAACGGTTTAACCTAGAAGAACGAAATTTGGCGAGCCAAGTGGGCTTGGTGTACTGATCATTACCTGAAAGTATCATCAAGATTGGGTGAAAAAGTGTTTGCTGAGATTTCAGGCAACTCGTAGTTTCTTGGAAGCTTGGCAGGCCCTTTCCATGAAAGTGATTCTCGCCAGTCTCTTGCTTAGGGCTACATCAACAGCAAACAAACCATAGAGATAGAACTTGAAACTGCTCTATTGTGTAAAGTTTCAAAGAGCTAGCACAAACCGTGTTTGATTTAGAGTTCCAAATACATGTATCCCTATAGGAGAAAACAGAGTGAAACCTCAAAATGAAACCGGTTACTGCCAACGAACGGTTTAACCTAGAAAAACGAAATTTGGCGAGCCAAGTGGGCTTGGTGTACTGATCATTACCTGAAAGTATCATCAAGATTGGGTGAAAAAGTGTTTGCTGAGATTTCAGGCAACTCGTAGTTTTTTGGAGATTGGCAGGCCCTTTCCATGAAAGTGATTCTCTCCAGTCTCTGCTTAGGGCTACATCAACAGCAAAGAAACCATAGAGATAGAACTTGAAACTGCTCTATTGTGTCAAGTTTCAAAGAGCTAGCACAAACCGTGTTTGATTTAGAGTTCCAAATACATGTATCCCTATAGGAGAAAACAGAGTGAAAGCTCAAAATGAAATCGGTTACTGCGAAGGAAACGGTTTAACCTAGAAGAACAAAATTTGGCCAGCCAAGTGGGCTTGGTGTACTGATCAGTACCTGAGAGTATCATCAAGATTGGGTGAAAAAGTGTTTGCTGAGATTTCAGGCAACTCGTAGTTTTTTGGAAGCTTGGCAGGCCCTTTCCATGAAAGTGATTCTCGCCAGTCCCTGCTTAGGGCTACATCAACAGCAAACAAACCATAGAGATAGAACTTGAAACTGCTTTATTGTGTCAAGTTTCAAAGAGCTAGCACAAACCGTGTTCGATTTAGAGTTCCAAATACATGTATCCCTATAGGAGAAAACAGAGTGAAACCTCAAAATGAAACCGGTTACTGCCAACGAATGGTTTAAGCTAGAAGAACGAAATTTGGCGAGCCAAGTGGGCTTGGTGTACTGATCATTACCTGAAAGTATCATCAAGATTGGGTGAAAAAGTTTTTGCTGAGATTTCAGGCAACTCGTAGTTTTTTGGAAGCTTGGCAGGCCCTTTCCATGAACGTGATTCTCGCCAGTCTCTGCTTAGGGCTACATTAACAGCAAACAAACCGAAGAGATAGAACTTGAAACTGCTTTATTGTGTCAAGTTTCAAATTGCTAGCACAAACCGTGTTTGATTTAGAGTTCCAAATACATGTATCCCTATAGGAGAAAACAGAGTGAAAGCTCAAAATGAAACCGGTTACTGCCAATGAACGGTTTAACCTAGAAGAACGAAATTTGGCGAGCCAAGTGGGCTTGGTGTACTGATCAGTACCTGAAAGTATGATCAAGATTGGGTGAAAAAGTGTTTGCTGAGATTTCAGGAAACTCGTAGTTTTTTGGAAGCTTGGCAGGCCCTTTCCATGAAAGTGATTCTCGCCAGTCTCTGCTTAGGGCTACATCAAGAGCAAACAAACCATAGAGATAGAACTTGAAACTGCTTTATTGTGTCAAGTTTAAAAGAGCTAGCACAAACCGTGTTTGATTTAGAGTTCCAAATACATGTATCCCTATAGGAGAAAACAGAGTGAAACCTCAAAATGCAACCGGTTACTGCCAACGAACGGTTTAACCTAGAAGAACGAAATTTGGCGAGCCAAGGGAGCTTGGTGTACTCATTATTACCTGAAAGTATCATCAAGATTGGGTGAAAAAGTGTTTGCTGAGATTTCAGGAAACTCGTAGTTTTTCGGAAGCTTGACAGGCCCTTTCCATGAACGTGATTCTAGCCAGTCTCTGCTTAGGGCTACATCAACAGCAAACAAACCATAGAGATAGAACTTGAAACTGCTTTATTGTGTCAAGTTTCAACGAGCTAGCACAAACCGTGTTTGATTTAGAGTTCCAAATACATGTATCCCTATAGGAGAAAAACAGAGTGAAACCTCAAAATGAAACCAGTTACTGCCAACGAACGGTTTAACCTAGAAGAACGAAATTTGGCGAGCAAAGTGGGCTTGGTGTACTGATCAGTACCTGAAAGTATCATCAAGATTGAGTGAAAAAGTGTTTGCTGAGATTTCAGGCAACTCGTAGTTTCTTGGAAGCTTGGCAGGCCCTTTCCATGAAAGTGATTCTCGCCAGTCTCTGCTTAGGGCTACATCAACAGCAAACAAACCATAGAGATAGAACTTGAAACTGCTCTATTGTGTCAAGTTTCAAAGAGCTAGCACAAACCGTGTTTGATTTAGAGTTCCAAATACATGTATCCCTATAGGAGAAAACAGATTAAAAGCTCAAAATGAAACCGGTTACTGCCAACGAACGGTTTAACCTAGAAAAACGAAATTTGGCGAGCCAAGTGGGCTTGGTGTACTGATCATTACCTGAAAGTATCATCAAGATTGGGTGAAAAAGTGTTTGCTGAGATTTCAGGCAACTCGTAGTTTTTTGGAGATTGGCAGGCCCTTTCCATGAAAGTGATTCTCTCCAGTCTCTGCTTAGGGCTACATCAACAGCAAAGAAACCATAGAGATAGAACTTGAAACTGCTCTATTGTGTCACGTTTCAAAGAGCTAGCACAAACCGTGTTTGATTTAGAGTTCCAAATACATGTATCCCTATAGGAGAAAACAGAGTGAAAGCTCAAAATGAAATCGGTTATTGCCAAGGAACGGTTTAACCTAGAAGAACAAAATTTGGCCAGCCAAGTGGGCTTGGTGTACTGATCAGTACCTGAAAGTATCATCAAGATTGGGTGAAAAAGTGTTTGCTGAGATTTCAGGCAACTCGTAGTTTTTTGGAAGCTTGGCAGGCCCTTTCCATGAAAGTGATTCTCGCCAGTCTCTGCTTAGGGCTACATCAACAGCAAACAAACCATAGAGATAGAACTTGAAACTGCTTTATTGTGTCAAGTTTCAAAGAGCTAGCACAAACCGTGTTCGATTTAGAGTTCCAAATACATGTATCCCTATAGGAGAAAACAGAGTGAAACCTCAAAATGAAACCGGTTACTGCCAACGAACGGTTTAAGCTAGAAGAACAAAATTTGGCGAGCCAAGTGGGCTTGGTGTACTGATCATTACCTGAAAGTATCATCAAGATTGGGTGAAAAAGTTTTTGCTGAGATTTCAGGCAACTCGTAGTTTTTTGGAAGCTTGGCATGCCCTTTCCATGAACGTGATTCTCGCCAGTCTCTGCTTAGGGCTACATTAACAGCAAACAAACCGAAGAGATAGAACTTGAAACTGCTTTATTTTGTCAAGTTTCAAATTGCTAGCACAAACCGTGTTTGATTTAGAGTTCCAAATACATGTATCCCTATAGGAGAAAACAGAGTGAAAGCTCAAAATGAAACCGGTTACTGCCAACGAACGGTTTAACCTAGAAGAACGAAATTTGGCGAGCCAAGTGGGCTTGGTGTACTGATCAGTACCTGAAAGTATGATCAAGATTGGGTGAAAAAGTGTTTGCTGAGATTTCAGGCAACTCGTAGTTTTTTGGAAGCTTGGCAGGCCCTTTCCATGAAAGTGATTCTCGCCAGTCTCTGCTTAGGGCTACATCAACAGCAAACAAACCATAGAGATAGAACTTGAAACTGCTTTATTGTGTCAAGTTTCAAAGAGCTAGCACAAACAATGTTTGATTTAGAGTTCCAAATACATGTATCCCTATAGGAGAAAACAGAGTGAAACCTCAAAATGAAACCGGTTACTGCCAAGGAACGGTTTAACCTAGAAGAACGAAATTTGGCGAGCTAGCACAAACCGTCTTTGATTTAGAGTTCCAAATACATGTTTTTTTATAGGAGAAAACAGATTGAAACCTAAAAATGAAAACGGTTACTGAAAACGAACGGTTTAACCTAGAAAAACAAAATTTGTTGAGCCAAGTGCTTTCGGTGTACTGATCATTACCTGAAAGAATCATCAAGATTGGGTGAATAAATCTTTGCTGAGATTTAAGGAAACTCGTAGTTTTTTAGAAGTTTGGCAACCCCTTTGTTGAAAGTGATTTTCGCCAGTCTCTGCTTAGGGCTACATCAACAGCAAACATATCATAGAGATAGAACTTGAAACTGCTTTATTGTGTCAAGTTTCAAAGAGCTAGCACAAACCGTGTTTGATTTAGAGTTCCAAATAAATGTATCCCTATAGAAGAATACAGAGTGAAACCTAAAAATGAAAACGGTTACTGCAAACGAAGGTTTTAAACTAGAAGAACAAAATTTTTGAGCCAAGTGATTTGGGTGTACTGATCATTACCTGTAAGAATCATAAAGATTGGGTGAAAAAATGTTTGCTGAGATTTCAGGCAACTTGTAGTTTTTTGGAAGCTTGTGAACCCCTTTCCATTAAAGTGATTTTCGTCAGTCTCTGCTTAGGGCTACATCAACAGCAAAGAAACAATAGAGACAGAACTTGAAACTGCTTTATTGTGTCAAGTTTCAAAGCGCTAGCTCAAACCGTGTTTGATTTCGAGTTCCAAATACATGTATCCCTATAGGAGAAAACAAAGTGAAAATTAAAAATTAATACGGTTACTGAAAAAGAACGGTTTAACCTAGAAGAATGAAATGTATGAGCCAAGTGGTTTTGGTGTACTGATCATTACATGAAAGAATCATCAATATTGGGGTGAAAAAATGTTTGCTGAGATTTCAGGCAACTCGTAGTTTTTTGGAAGCTTGGCAACCCCTTTTTGTGAAAGTGATTTTGCCAGTCTCTTCTTAGGGCCATATCAACAGCAAACAAACCATAGATATAGAACTTGAAACTGCTTTATTGTGTCAAGTTTCAAAGAGCTAGCACAAACCGTGTTTGATTTAGAGTTTCAAATACATGTATGCCTATAGGAGAAAACACAGTGAAACCAAAAAATGAAAACGGTTACTGCAAACGAATGGTTTAACCTAGAAGAACGAAATTTGGTGAACCAAGTGGTTTTGGGGTACTGATCATTACCTGAAAGAATCATCAAGATTGGGTGAAAAAATGTTTGCTGAAATTTCAGGCATCTCGTAGTTTTTTGAAAGCTTGGCAACCCCTTTCTATGAAAGTGATTTTCCCTAGTCTCTACTTAGGGCAACATCAACAGCAAACAAACCATAGAGATATAACATGAAACTTCTTTATTTTGTCATGTTGAAAGAGCTAGCACAAACCGTGTTTGATTTAGAGTTCCAAATACATGTTTTCCTATAGGAGAAAACAGATTGAAACCTAAAAATGAAAACGGTTACTGCAAACCAACGGTTTAACCTAGAATAACGAAATTTGGTTAGCCAAGTGGTTTTGGTGTACTGATCATTACCTGAAAGAATCATCAAGATTGGGTGAAAAAATGTTTGCTGAGATTTCAGGCAACTCGTAGTTTTTTGGAAGCTTTGAAACCCCTTTAAATTAACGTGATTTTCGCCTGTCTCTGCTTAGGGCTACATCAATAGGAAACATACCATAAAGATAGAACTTGAAACTGCTTTATTGGATCACGTTTCAAAGAGCTAGCACAAACCGTGTTTGATTTAGAGTTCCAAAGACATGTATCCATATAGGAGAAAACAGAGTGAACCCTAAAAATGAAAACGGATACTGCAAACGAACGGTTTAAAATCGAAGAACGAAATTCGGTGAGCCAAGTGGTTTTGGTGTACTGATCATTACCTGAAAGAATCATCAAGATTGGGTGAAAAAATGTTTGCTGAGATTTCAGGAAACTCGTAGTTTTTTGGAGCTTGGCAACCCCTTTTAATGAAAGTGATTTTCGCCAGTCTTTGCTTAGGGCAAAATCAAGAGCAACATCAACAGCTACATCAACAGCAAACAAACCATAGAGATAGTACATGAAACTTCTTTATTGTGTCATGTTTAAAGAGTTGCCTGAAATCTCAGCAAACATTTTTTCACCCAATCTTGATGATACTTTCAGGTAATGATCAGTACACCAAGCCCACTTGGCTCGCCAAATTTCGTTCTTCTAGGTTAAACCGTTCGTTGGCAGTAACCGATTGCATTTTGAGCTTTCACTCTGTTTTCTCCTATAGGGATACATGTATTTGGAACTCTAAATCAAACACCGTTTGTGCTAGCTCTTTGAAACTTGACACAATAAAGCAGTTTCAAGTTCTATCTCTATGGTTTGTTTGCTGTTGATGTAGCCCTAAGCAGAGACTGGCGAGGATCACTTTCATGGAAAGGGCCTGCCAAGCTCCCAAAAACTACGAGTTGCCTGAAATCTCAGCAAACACTTTTTAACCCAATCTTGATGATACTTTCAGGTAATGATCAGTACACCAAGGCCACTTGGCTCGCCAAATTTCGTTCTTCTAGGTTAAACCGTTCGTTGGCAGTAACCGGTTTCATTTTGAGGTTTCACTCTTTTTTCTCCTTTAGAGATACATGTATTTGGAACTCTAAATCAAACACGGTGTGTGCTAGCTCTTTGAAACTTGACACAATAAAGCTTTTTCACGTTCTATCTCTATGGTTTGTTTGCTGTTGATGTAGCCCTAAGCAGAGACTGGCGAGAATCACTTTCATGGAAAGGGCCTGCCAAGCTTCCAAAAAACTACGAGTTGCCTGAAATCTCAGCAAACACTTTTTCACCCAATCTTGATGATACTTTCAGGTAATGATCAGTACACCAAGCCCACTTGGCTCGCCAAATTTCGTTCTTCTAGGTTAAACCGTTTGTTGGCAGTAACCGGTTTCATTTTGAGGTTTCACTCTGTTTTCTCCTATAGGGATACATGTATTTGGAACCCTAAATCAAACAGGGTTTGTGCTAGATCTTTGAAACTTAACACAATAAAGCAGTTTCAAGTTCTATCTCTATGGTTTGTGTGCTGTTGATGTAGCCCTAAGCAGAGACTGGCGAGAATCCCTTTCATGGAAAGGGCCTGCCAAGCTCCAAAAAACTATGAGTTGCCTGAAATCTCAGCAAACACTTTTTCACCCAATCTTGATGATACTTTCAGGTAATGATCAGTACACCAAGCCCACTTGGCTCGCCACATTTCGTTCTTCTAGGTTAAACCGTTCGTTGGCAGTAACCGGTTTCATTTTGAGGTTTCACTCTGTTTTCTCCTATAGGGATACATGTATTTGGAACTCTAAATCAAAAACGGTTTGTGCTAGCTCTTTGAAACTTGACACAATAAAGCAGTTTCAAGTTCTATCTCTATGGTTTGTTTGCTGTTGATGTAGCCCTAAGCAGAGACTGGCGAGAATCACTTTCATGGAAAGGGCCTGCCAAGCTTCCAAAAAACTACGAGTTGCCTGAAATCTCAGCAAACACTTTTTCACCCAATCTTGATGATTCTTTCAGGTAATGATCAGTACACCAAAACCACTTGCCTCACCAAATTTCGTTCTTCTAGGTTAAACCGTTCGTTTGCAGTAACCGTTTTCGTTTTTAGGTTTCACTCTGTTTTCTCCTATAGGGATACATGTATTTGGAACTCTAAATCAAACACGGTTTGTGCTAGGTCTTTGAAACTTGACACAATAAAGCAGTTTCAAGTTCTATCTCTATGGTTTGTTTGCTGTTGATGTAGCCCTAAGCAGAGACTGGCGAAAATCACTTTCATGGAAAAGGGTTGCCAAGCTTCCAAAAAACTACGAGTTGCCTGAAATCTCAGCAAACATTTTTTCACCCAATCTTGATGATTATTTCAGGTAATGATCAGTACACCAAAACCACTTGGCTCACCAAATTTCGATCTTCTAGGTTTAACCGTTCGTTGGCAGTAACCGTTTTCATTTTTAGGTTTCACTCTGATTTCTCATATAGGGATACATGTATTTGGAACTCCGAATCAAACACGGTTTTTGCTAGCTCTTTGAAACTTTTCAAAATAAAGCAGATTCAAGTTCTCTCTCTATGGTTTGTTTGCTGTTGATGTAGCCCTAACCAGAGAGTGGAGAAAATCACTTTCATGGAAAGGGGTTGCCAAGTTTCCAATAAACTACCAGTTGCCTGAAATCTCAGCAAACATTTTTTCACCCAATCTTGATGATTCTGTCAGGTAATGATCACTACACCAAAACCACTTGGATCACCAAATTTTGTTCTTCTAGGTTAAACCGTTTGTTTGCAGTAACCGTTTTCATTTTGAGCTTTCACTCTGTTTTCTCCTGTAGGGATACATGTATTTGGAACTATAAATCAAACACGGTTTGTGCTAGCACTTTGAAACTTGACACAATACAGCAGTTTCAAGTTCTATCTCTACGGTTTGTTTGCTGTTGATGTAGCCCTAAGCAGAGACTGGCGAAAATCACTTCCTTGGAAAGGGGTTGCCAAGCTTCCAAAAAACTACGATTTGCCTGAAATCTCAACAAACATTTTTTCACCCAATCTTGATGATACTTTCAGGTAATGATCACTACACCAAAACAACTTGGCTCACCAAATTTCGTTCTTCTAGGTTACATCGTTCGTTTGCAGTAACCCTTTGCATTTTTAGGTTTCACTCTGTTTTCTCCTATAGGGATACATGTATTTGGAACTCTAAATCAAACACGGTTTGTGCTAGCTCTTTGAATCTTGACACAATAAAGCAGTTTCAAGTTGTATCCATTTGGTTGGTTTGCTGTTGATGTAGCCCTAAGCAGAGCCTGGCGAAAATCACTTTCATGGAAAGGGGTTGCCAAGCTTCCAAAAAACTACGAGTTGCCTGAAATCTCAGCAAACATTTTTTCACCCAATCTTGATGATTCTTTCAGGTAATGATCAGTACACCAATCCCACTTGGCTCACCAAATTTCGTTCTTCTAGGTTAAACCGTTCGTTTGCAGTAACCGTTTTCATTTTTAGGTTTCACTCTGTTTTCTCCTATAGGGATACATGTATATGGAACTCTAAATCATACAGGGTTTGTGCTAGCTCTTTGAAACTTGACACAATAAAGCAGTTTCAAGTTCTATCTCTATGGTTTGTTTGCTGTTGATGTAGCCCTAAGCACAGACTGGCAAAAATCATTTTCATGGAAAGGGGTTGCCAAGCTTCCGAAAAACTACGAGTTGCCTGAAATCTCAGCAAACACTTTTTCACCCAATCTTGATGATACTTTCAGGTAATGATCAGTACACCAAAACCACTTGGCTCACCAAATTTCGTTCTTCTAGGTTAAACCGTTCGTTTGCAGTAACCGTTTTCATTTTTTGGTTTCACTTTGTTTTTTCCTATAGGGATACATGTATTTGGAACTCTAAATCAAACACGGTTCGTGCTAGCTCTTTGAAACTTGACACAATAAAGCAGGTTCAAGTTCTATCACTATGGTTTGTTTGCTGTTGATGTAGCCCTAAGCAGAGACTGGCGAAAATCACTTTCATGGAAAGGGGTTGCCAAGCTCCCAAAAAACTACGAGTTTCCTGAAATCTCAGCAAACATTTTTTCACCCAATCTTGATGATTCTTTCAGGTAATGATCACTATACCAAAACCACTTGGCTCACCAAATTTCGTTCTTCTAGGTTAAACCGTTCGTTGGAGTAACCGTTTTCAATTTTAGGTTTCACTCTGTTTTCTCCTATAGGGATACATGTACTTGGAACTCTAAATCAAACTGGGTTTGTGCTAGCTCTTTGAAACTTGACACAATAAAGCAGTTTCAAGTTCTATCTCTACGGTTTGTTTGCTATTGATGTAGCCCTAAGCAGTTACTGGCAAGAATCACTTTCATGGAAAGGGGTTGCCAGATTCCAAAAAACTATGAGTTGCCTGAAATCTCAGCAAACATTTTTTTCACCCAATCTTGATGATTCTTTCAGGTAATGATCACTACACCAAAACCACTTGGCTCACCAAATTTCGTTCTTCTAGGTTAAACCGTTCGTTTGCAGTAATCGTTTTCATTTTTAGGTTTCACTCTGTTTTCTCCTATAGGGATACATGTATATGGAACTCTAAATCAAACAGGGTTTGTGCTAGCTCTTTGAAACTTGACACAATAAAGCAGTTTCAAGTTCTATCTCTATGGTTTCTTTGCTGTTGATGTAGCCCTAAGCAGAGACTGGCGAAAATCATTTTCATGGAAAGGGGTTGCCAAGGTTTTGAAAAACTACGAGTTGCCTGAAATCTCAGCAAACATTTTTTCACCCAATCGTGATGATACTTTCATGTAATCATCAGTACACCAAAACCACTTGGCTCACCCAATTTCGTTCTTCTAGGTTAAATCGTTCGTTTGCAGTAACCGTTTTCATTTTAGGTTTCATTCTGTTTTCTCCTATAGGGATACATGTATTTGGAACTCTAAATTAAGCACGGTTTGTGGTAGCTCTTTGAAACTTCACACAATAAAGCAGTTTCAAGTTCTATCTCTATGGTGTTGATGTAGCCCTAAGCAGAGACTGGCGAAAATCACTTTCATGGAAAGGGGTTGCCAAGCTTCCAAAAAACTACGAGTTGCCTGAAATCTCAGCAAACATTTTTTCACCCAATCTTGATGATTATTTCAGGTAATGATCAGTACACAAAAACCATTTGGCTCACCAAATTTCGTTCTTCTAGGTTAAACCGTTCGTTTGCAGTAACCGTTTTCATTTTTAGGTTTCACTCTGTTTACTCCTATAGAAATACATGTATTTGGCACTCTAAATCAAACACGGTTTGTGTTGGCTCTTTGAAACTTGACACAATAAAGCAGTTTCAAGTTCTGTCTCTATGGTTTGTTTGCTTTTTATGTAGCCCTAAGCAGAGAGTTGCGAAAATCTCTTTCAAGGAAAGGGGTTGCCAAGCTTCAAAAAACTACGAGTTGCCTGAAATCTCAGCAAACATTTTTCACCCAATCTTGATGATTCTTTCAGGTAATGATCAGTACACCAAAACCACTTGGCTCACCAAATTTCGATCTTCTAGGTTTAACCGTTCGTTGGCAGTAACCGTTTTCATTTTTAGGTTTCACTCTGATTTCTCCTATAGGGATACATGTATTTGGAACTCCGAATCAAACACGGTTTTTGCTAGCTCTTTGAAACTGGACAAAATAAAGCAGATTCAAGTTCTCTCTCTATGGTTTGTTTGCTGTTGATGTAGCCCTAAGCAGAGAGTGGAGAAAATCACTTTCATGGAAAGGGGTTGCCAAGTTTCCAATAAACTACGAGTTGCCTGAAATCTCAGCAAACATTTTTTCACCCAATTTTGATGATTCTTTCAGGTAATGATCAGTACACAAAAACCACTAGGCTCACCAAATTTCGTTCTTCTAGGTTAAACCGTTCGTTTGCAGTAACCGTTTTCATTTTTAGGTTTCACTCTGTTTACTCCTATAGAAATACATGTATTTGGCACTCTAAATCAAACACGGATTGTGTTGGCTCTTTGAAACTTGACACAATAAAGCAGTTTCAAGTTCTGTCTCTATGGTTTGTTTGCTTTTGATGTAGCCCTAAGCAGAGAGTGGCGAAAATCTCTTTCAAGGAAAGAAGTTGCCAAGCTTCAAACAACTACGAGTTGCCTGAAATCTCAGCAAACATTTTTTCACCCAATCTTGATGATTCTTTCAGGTAATGATCAGTACACCAAAACCACTTGGCTCACCAAATTTCGATCTTCTAGGTTTAACCGTTCGTTGGCAGTAACCGTTTTCATTTTTAGGTTTCACTCTGATTTCTCATATAGGGATACATGTATTTGGAACTCCGAATCAAACACGGTTTTTGCTAGCTCTTTGAAACTGGACAAAATAAAGCAGATTCAAGTTCTCTCTCTATGGTTTGTTTGCTGTTGATGTAGCCCTAAGCAGAGAGTGGAGAAAATCACTTTCATGGAAAGGGGTTGCCAAGTTTCCAATAAACTACGAGTTGCCTGAAATCTCAGCAAACATTTTTTCACCCAATCTTGATGATTCTTTCAGGTAATGATCAGTACACCAAAACCACTTAGATCACCAAATTTCGTTCTTCTAGGTTAAACCGTTCGTTTGCAGTAACCATTTTCATTTTTAGCTTTCACTCTGTTTTCTCCTGTAGGGATACATGTATTTGGAACTCTAAATCAAACACGGTTTGTGCTAGCACTTTGAAACTTGACACAATAAAGCAGTTTCAAGTTCTATCTCTATGGTTTGTTTGCTGTTGATGTAGCCCTAAGCAGAGAGTGGCGAAAATCACTTTCATGGAAAGGGGTTGCCAAGCTTCCAAAAAACTACGATTTGCCTGAAATCTCAGCAAACATTTTTTCACCCAATCTTGATGATTCTTTCAGGTAATGATCACTACACCAAAACCACTTGACTCACCAAATTTCTTTCTTCTAGGTTACATCGTTCGTTTGCAGTAACCCTTTGCATTTTTAGGTTTCACTCTGTTTTCTCCTATAGGGATACATGTATTTGGAACTCTAAATCAAACACGGTTTGTGCTAGGTCTTTGAAACTTGACACAATAAAGCAGTTTCAAGTTCTATCTCTACGGTTGGTTTCCTGTTGATGTAGCCCTAAGCAGAGACTGGCGAAAATCACTTTCATGGAAAGGGGTTGCCAAGCTTCCAAAAAACTACGAGTTGCCTGAAATCTCAGCAAAAGCTTTTTCACCCAATCTTGATTATTCTTTCAGGTAATTATCAGTACACCAAAACCACTTGGCTCACCAAATTTCGTTCTTCTATGTTAAACCATTCGTTTGCAGTAACCGTTTTCATTTTTAGGTTTCACTCTGTTTTCTCCTATAGGGATACAGGTATTTGGAACTCTAAATCAAACACGGTTTGTGCTAGCTCTTTGATACTTGACACAATAAAGCAGTTTCAAGTTCTATCTCTATGGTTTGTTTGCTGTTGATGTAGCCCTAAGCAGAGACTGGCGAAAATCACTTTCATGGAAAGGGGTTGCCAAGCTTCCAAAAAACTACGAGTTGCCTGAAATCTCAGCAATCATTTTTTCACCCAAGCTTGATGATTCTTTCAGGTAATGATCAGTACACCAAAACCACTTGGCTCACTCAATTACGTTCTTCTAGGTTAAACCGTTCGTTTGCAGTAACCGTTTTCATTTTTAGGCTTCACTCTGTTTTCTCCTATAGGGATACATGTATTTGGAACTCTAAATCAAACACGGTTTGTGCTAGCTCTTTGAAACTTGACACAATAAAGCAGTTTCAAGTTGTATCTCTTTGGTTTATTTTCTGTTGATGTAGCCCTAAGCAGAGACTGGCGAAAATCACTTTCATGGAAAGGGATTGCCAAGCTTCCAAAAATCTACGAGTTGCCTGAAATCTCAGCAAACATTTTTTCACCCAATCTTGATTCTTCTATTAGGTAATGATCAGTACACCAAAACCACTTGGCTCACCAAATTTTGTTCTTCTAGGTTAAACCGTTCGTTTGAAATAACGTTTTCATTTTTAGGTTTCACTCTGTTTTCTCCTATAGGGATACATGTATTTGGAACTCTAAATCAAACACGGTTTGTGCTACCTCTTTGAAACCTGACAAAATAAAGCAGTTTCATGTTCTATCTCTATGGTTTGTTTGCTGTTGATGTTGCCCTAAGCAGAGACTGGCGAAAATTACTTTCATGGAAAGTGGTTGCCAAGCTTCCAAAATACTACGAGTTGCTTGAAATCTCAGCAAACATTTTTTCACCCAAACTTTATGATTCTTTCAGGTAATGATCAGTACACCAAAACCACTTGGCTCACTTAATTACGTTCTTCCAGGTTAAACCATTCTTTTGCAGTAACCGTTTTCATTTTTAGGTTTCACTCTGTTTTCTCCTATAGGGATACATGTATTTGGAACTCTAAATCAAACACGGTTTGTGCTAGCTCTTTGAATCTTGACACAATAAAGCAGTTTCAAGTTGTATCCATTTGGTTGGTTTGCTGTTGATGTAGCCCTAAGCAGAGACTGGCGAAAATCACTTTCATGGAAAGGGGTTGCCAAGCTTCCAAAAAACTACGAGTTGCCTGAAATCTCAGCAAACATTTTTTCACCCAATCTTGATGATTCTTTCAGGTAATGATCAGTACACCAATCCCACTTGGCTCACCAAATTTCGTTCTTCTAGGTTAAACCGTTCGTTTGCAGTAACCGTTTTCATTTTTAGGTTTCACTCTGTTTTCTCCTATAGGGATACATGTATATGGAACTCTAAATCAAACAGGGTTTGTGCTAGCTCTTTGAAACTTGACACAATAAAGCAGTTTCAAGTTCTATCTCTATGGTTTGTTTGCTGTTGATGTAGCCCTAAGCACAGACTGGCAAAAATCATTTTCATGGAAAGGGGTTGCCAAGCTTCCGAAAAACTACGAGTTGCCTGAAATCTCAGCAAACACTTTTTCACCCAATCTTGATGATACTTTCAGGTAATGATCAGTACACCAAAACCACTTGGCTCACCAAATTTCGTTCTTCTAGGTTAAACCGTTCGTTTGCAGTAACCGTTTTCATTTTTTGGTTTCACTTTGTTTTTTCCTATAGGGATACATGTATTTGGAACTCTAAATCAAACACGGTTCGTGCTAGCTCTTTGAAACTTGACACAATAAAGCAGGTTCAAGTTCTATCACTATGGTTTGTTTGCTGTTGATGTAGCCCTAAGCAGAGACTGGCGAAAATCACTTTCATGGAAAGGGGTTGCCAAGCTCCCAAAAAACTACGAGTTTCCTGAAATCTCAGCAAACATTTTTTCACCCAATCTTGATGATTCTTTCAGGTAATGATCACTACACCAAAACCACTTGGCTCACCAAATTTCGTTCTTCTAGGTTAAACCGTTCGTTTGGAGTAACCGTTTTCAATTTTAGGTTTCACTCTGTTTTCTCCTATAGGGATACATGTATTTGGAACTCTAAATCAAACTGGGTTTGTGCTAGCTCTTTGAAACTTGACACAATAAAGCAGTTTCAAGTTCTATCTCTACGGTTTGTTTGCTATTGATGTAGCCCTAAGCAGTTACTGGCAAGAATCACTTTCATGGAAAGGGGTTGCCAGATTCCAAAAAACTATGAGTTGCCTGAAATCTCAGCAAACATTTTTTCACCCAATCTTGATGATTATTTCAGGTAATGATCACTACACCAAAACCACTTGGCTCACCAAATTTCGTTCTTCTAGGTTAAACCGTTCGTTTGCAGTAACCGTTTTCATTTTTAGGTTTCACTCTGTTTTCTCCTATAGGGATACATGTATATGGAACTCTAAATCAAACAGGGTTTGTGCTAGCTCTTTGAAACTTGACACAATAAAGCAGTTTCAAGTTCTATCTCTATGGTTTGTTTGCTGTTGATGTAGCCCTAAGCAGAGACTGGCGAAAATCATTTTCATGGAAAGGGGTTGCCAAGGTTTTGAAAAACTACGAGTTGCCAAAAATCTCAGCAAACATTTTTTCACCCAATCTTGATGATACTTTCATGTAATCATCAGTACACCAAAACCACTTGGCTCACCCAATTTCGTTCTTCTAGGTTAAATCGTTCGTTTGCAGTAACCGTTTTCATTTTTAGGTTTCATTCTGTTTTCTCCTATAGGGATACATGTATTTGGAACTCTAAATTAAGCACGGTTTGTGGTAGCTCTTTGAAACTTCACACAATAAAGCAGTTTCAAGTTCTATCTCTATGGTTTGTTTGGTGTTGATGTAGCCCTAAGCAGAGACTGGCGAAAATCCCTTTCATGGAAAGAGGTTGCCAAGCTTGCAGAAAACAACGATTTGCCTGAAATCTCAGCAAACATTTTTTCACCCAATCTTGATGATTATTTCAGGTAATGATCAGTACACAAAAACCATTTGGCTCACCAAATTTCGTTCTTCTAGGTTAAACCGTTCGTTTGCAGTAACCGTTTTCATTTTTAGGTTTCACTCTGTTTACTCCTATAGAAATACATGTATTTGGCACTCTAAATCAAACACGGTTTGTGTTGGCTCTTTGAAACTTGACACAATAAAGCAGTTTCAAGTTCTGTCTCTATGGTTTGTTTGCTTTTTATGTAGCCCTAAGCAGAGAGTGGCGAAAATCTCTTTCAAGGAAAGGGGTTGCCAAGCTTCAAAAAACTACGAGTTGCCTGAAATCTCAGCAAACATTTTTTCACCCAATCTTGATGATTCTTTCAGGTAATGATCAGTACACCAAAACCACTTGGCTCACCAAATTTCGATCTTCTAGGTTTAACCGTTCGTTGGCAGTAACCGTTTTCATTTTTAGGTTTCACTCTGATTTCTCCTATAGGGATACATGTATTTGGAACTCCGAATCAAACACGGTTTTTGCTAGCTCTTTGAAACTGGACAAAATAAAGCAGATTCAAGTTCTCTGTCTATGGTTTGTTTGCTGTTGATGTAGCCCTAAGCAGAGAGTGGAGAAAATCACTTTCATGGAAAGGGGTTGCCAAGTTTCCAATAAACTACGAGTTGCCTGAAATCTCAGCAAACATTTTTTCACCCAATCTTGATGATTCTTTCAGGTAATGATCAGTACACAAAAACCACTAGGCTCACAAATTTCGTTCTTCTAGGTTAAACCGTTCGTTTGCAGTAACCGTTTTCATTTTTAGGTTTCACTCTGTTTACTCCTATAGAAATACATGTATTTGGCACTCTAAATCAAACACGGATTGTGTTGGCTCTTTGAAACTTGACACAATAAAGCAGTTTCAAGTTCTGTCTCTATGGTTTGTTTGCTTTTGATGTAGCCCTAAGCAGAGAGTGGCGAAAATCTCTTTCAAGGAAAGAAGTTGCCAAGCTTCAAACAACTACGAGTTGCCTGAAATCTCAGCAAACATTTTTTCACCCAATCTTGATGATTCTTTCAGGTAATGATCAGTACACCAAAACCACTTGGCTCACCAAATTTCGATCTTCTAGGTTTAACCGTTCGTTGGCAGTAACCGTTTCATTTTTAGGTTTCACTCTGATTTCTCCTATAGGGATACATGTATTTGGAACTCCGAATCAAACACGGTTTTTGCTACCTCTTTGAAACTGGACAAAATAAAGCAGACTCAAGTTCTCTCTCTATGGTTTTTTTGCTGTTGATGTAGCCCTAAGCAGAGAGTGGAGAAAATCACTTTCATGGAAAGGGGTTGCCAAGTTTCCAATAAACTACGAGTTGCCTGAAATCTCAGCAAACATTTTTTCACCCAATCTTGATGATTCTTTCAGGTAATGATCAGTACACCAAAACCACTTAGATCACCAAATTTTGTTCTTCTAGGTTAAACCGTTCGTTTGCAGTAACCGTTTTCATTTTTAGCTTTCACTCTGTTTTCTCCTGTAGGGATACATGTATTTGGAACTCTAAATCAAACACGGTTTGTGCTAGCACTTTGAAACTTGACACAATAAAGCAGTTTCAAGTTCTATCGCTACGGTTTGTTTGCTGTTGATGTAGCCCTAAGCAGAGAGTGGCGAAAATCACTTTCATGGAAAGGGGTTGCCAAGCTTCCAAAAAACTACGATTTGCCTGAAATCTCAGCAAACATTTTTTCACCCAATCTTGATGATTCTTTCAGGTAATGATCACTACACCAAAACCACTTGGCTCACCAAATTTCTTTCTTCTAGGTTACATCGTTCGTTTGCAGTAACCCTTTGCATTTTTAGGTTTCACTCTGTTTTCTCCTATAGGGATACATGTATTTGGAACTCTAAATCAAACACGGTTTGTGCTAGCTCTTTGAAACTTGACACAATAAAGCAGTTTCAAGTTCTATCTCTACGGTTTGTTTGCTGTTGATGTAGCCCTAAGCAGAGACTGGCGAAAATCACTTTCATGGAAAGGGGTTGCCAAGCTTCCAAAAAACTACGAGTTGCCTGAAATCTCAGCAAAAGCTTTTTCACCCAATCTTGATTATTCTTTCAGGTAATTATCAGTACACCAAAACCACTTGGCTCACCAAATTTCGTTCTTCTATGTTAAAACCATTCGTTTGCAGTAACCGTTTTCATTTTTAGGTTTCACTCTGTTTTCTCCTATAGGGATACAGGTATTTGGAACTCTAAATCAAACACGGTTTGTGCTAGCTCTTTGATACTTGACACAATAAAGCAGTTTCAAGTTCTATCTCTACGGTTTGTTTGCTGTTGATGTAGCCCTAAGCAGAGACTGGCGAAAATCACTTTCATGGAAAGGGGTTGCCAAGCTTCCAAAAAACTACGAGTTGCCTGAAATCTCAGCAACCATTTTTTCACCCAATCTTGATGATTCTTTCAGGTAATGATCAGTACACCAAAACCACTTGGCTCACCAAATTTCGTTCTTCTAGGTTAAACAGTTCGTTGGAAGTAACCGTTTTCATTTTGAGGTTTCACTCTGTTTTCTCCTATAGGGATACATGTATTTGGAACTCTAAATAAAACACGGTTTGTGCTACCTCTTTGAAACTTGACAAAATAAAGCAGTTTCATGTTCTATCTCTATGGTTTGTTTGCTGTTGATGTAGCCCTAAGCAGAGACTGGCAAAAACCACTTTCATGGAAAGTGGTTGCCAAGCTTCCAAAATACTACGAGTTGCCTGAAATCTCAGCAAACATTTTTTCACCCAATCTTGATGTTTCGTTCAGGTAATGATCAGTACACCAAAATCACTTGGCTCTCCAAATTTCGTTCTTCTAGGTTAAACCGTTCGTTGGCAGTAACCGTTTTCATTTTTAGGTTTCACTCTGTTTTCTCCCTATAGGAATACATGTATTTGGAACTCTAAATGAAACACAGCTTGTGCTAGCTCTTTGAAACTTGACACAATAAAGCAGTTTCAAGTTCTATCTCTATGGTTTGTTTGCTGTTGATGTAGCCCTAAGAAGAGACTGGCGAAAATCACTTTCATGGAAAGGGGTTGCCAAGCTTCCAAAAAACTACGAGTTGCCTGAAATATCAGCAAACATTTTTTCACCCAATCTTGATGATTCTTTCAGGTAATGATCAGTACACCAAAACCACTTGGCTCACCCAATTTCGTTCTTCTAGGTTAAATCGTTCGTTTGCAGTAACCGTTTTCATTTTTAGGTTTCATTCTGTTTTCTCCTATAGGGATGCTTGTATTTCGAACTCTAAATCAAACACGGTTTGTGCTAGCTCTTTGAAACTTGACTCAATAAAGCAGTTTCAAGTTCTATCTCTATGGTTTGTTTGCTGTTGATGTAGCCCTAAGCAGAGACTGGCGAAAATCCCTTTCATGGAAAGGGGTTGCCAAGCTTCCAAAAAACTACGAGTTGCCTGAAATCTCAGCAAACATTTTTTCACCCAATCTTGATTCTTCTTTTAGGTAATGATCAGTACACCAAAACCACTTGGCTCACCAAATTTTGTTCTTCTAGGTTAAACCGTTCGTTTGCAATAACCGTTTTCATTTTTAGGTTTCACTCTGTTTTCTCCTATAGGGATACATGTATTTGGAACTCTAAATCAAACACGGTTTGTGCTACCTCTTTGAAACTTGACACAATAAAGCAGTTTCAAGTTCTATCTCTATGGTTTGTTTGCTGTTGATGTAGCCCTAAACAGAGAGTGGCGGAAATCACTTTATGGAAAGGGGTTGCCAAGCTTCTAAAAAACTACGAGTTGCCTGAAATCTCAGCAAACATTTTTTCACCCAATCTTGATGATTCTTTCAGGTAATGATCAGTACACCAAAACCACTTGGCTCACCAAATTTCTATCTTCTAGGTTAAATTGTTCGTTTGCAGTAACCGTTTTCATTTTTAGGGTTCACTCTGTTTTCTCCTATACGGATACATGTATTTGGAACTCTAAATCAAACACGGTTTGTGCTAGCTCTTTGAAACTTGACACAATAAAGCAGTTTCAAGTTCCATCTCTATGCTTTGTTTGCTGTTGATGTAGCCCTAAGCAGAGTCTGGCGAAAATCACTTTAATGGAAAGGGGTTGCCAAGCTTCCAAAAAACTACGAGTTGCCTGAAATCTCAGCAAACATTTTTTCACCCAATCTTAATGATTCTTTCAGGTAATGATAAGTACAGCAAAACCACTTGGCTCACCAAATTTCGTTCTTCTAGGTTAAACCGTTCGTTTGCAGTAACCGTTTTCATTTTGAGGTTTCACTCTGTTTTCTCCTATAGGGATACATGTATTTGGAACTCTAAATCAAACACGGTTTGTGCTAGCTCTTTGAAACGTGACACAATAAAGCAGTTTTGAGTTCTGTCTCTATGGTTTGTTTCCTGTTGATGTAGCCCTAAGCAGAGACTGGCTAGAATCACTTTCATGGAAAGGGGTTGCCAATCTTCCAAAAAACTACGAGTTGCCTGAAATCTCAGCAAACATTTTTTCACCCAATCTTGATGATTCTTTCAGGTAATGATTAGTACACAAAAACCACTTGGCTAACCAAATTTCGTTCTTCTAGGTTAAACCCTTCGTTTGCAGTAACCGTTTTCATTTTTAGGTTTCACTCTGTTTTCTCCTATACGGATACATGTATTTGGAACTCTAAATCAAACACGGTTTGTGCTAGCTCTTTGAAACGTGACACAATAAAGCAGTTTCAAGTTCTATCTCTATGGTTTGTTTGCTGTTGATGTAGCCCTAAGCAGAGACTGGCGAAAATCACTTTCATAAAAAAGGGTTGCCAAGCTTCCAAAAAACTACGAGTTGCCTGAAATCTCAGCAAACATTTTTTCACCCAATCTTGATGATTCTTTCAGGTAATGATCAGTACACCAAAACCACTTGGCTCACCAAATTTCGTTCTTCTAGGTTAAACCGTTCGTTTGCAGTAACCGTTTTCATTTTTAGGTTTCACTCTGTTTTCTCCTATAGGGATACATGTATTTGGAACTCTAAATCAAACACGGTTTGTGCTAGCTCTTTGAAACTTGACACAATAAAGCAGTTTCAAGTTCTTTCTCTATGGTTTGTTTGCTGTTGATGTAGACCTAACAGAGAGTGGCGGAAATCACTTTATGGAAAGGGGTTGCCAAGCTTCTAAAAAACTACGAGTTGCCTGAAATCTCAGCAAACATTTTTTACCCAATCTTGATGATTCTTTCAGGTAATGATCAGTACACCAAAACCACTTGGCTCACCAAATTTCTATCTTCTAGGTTAAATTGTTCGTTTGCAGTAACCGTTTTTCATTTTTAGGGTTCACTCTGTTTTCTCCTATACGGATACATGTATTTGGAACTCTAAATCAAACACGGTTTGTGCTAGCTCTTTGACACTTGACACAATAAAGCAGTTTCAAGTTCTATCTCTATGCTTTGTTTGCTGTTGATGTAGCCCTAAGCAGAGTCTGGCGAAAATCACTTTAATGGAAAGGGGTTGCCAAGCTTCCAAAAAACTACGAGTTGCCTGAAATCTCAGCAAACATTTTTTCACCCAATCTTAATGATTCTTTCAGGTAATGATAAGTACAGCAAAACCACTTGGCTCACCAAATTTCGTTCTTCTAGGTTAAACCGTTCGTTTGCAGTAACCGTTTTCATTTTTAGGTTTCACGCTGTTTTCTCCTATAGGGATGCATGTATTTGGAACTCTAAATCAAACACGGTTTGTGCTAGATCTTTGAAACGTGAAGCAATAAAGCAGTTTTGACTTCTGTCTCTATGGTTTGTTTGCTGTTGATGTAGCCCTAAGCAGAAACTGGCGAAAATCACTTTCATGGAAAGGGGTTGCCAAGCTTCCAAAAAACTACGAGTTGCGTGAAATCACAGCAAACATTTTTTCACCCAATCTTGATGATTCTTCCAGGTAATGATTAGTACACCAAAACCACTTGGGTCACCAAATTTCGTTCTTCGAGGTTAAACCGTTCGTTTGCAGTAACCGTTTACATTTTTAGGGTTCACTCTGTTTTCTCCTATAGGGATACATGTATTTGGAACTCTAAATCAAACACGGTTTGTGCTAGGTGTTTGAAACTTGACACAATAAAGCAGTTTCAAGTTCTATCTCTATGGTTTGTTTGCTGTTGATGTAGCCCTAAGCAGAGACTGGCGAAAATCACTTTCATGGAAAAGGGTTGCCAAGCTTCCAAAAAACTACGAGTTGCCTGAAATCTCAGCAAACATTTTTTCACCCAATCTTGATGATTCTTTCAGGTAATGATCAGTACACCAAAACCACTTGGCTCACAGAATTTCTTTTTTGTAGGTTAAACCGTTCCTTTGCACTAACCGTTTTAATTTTTAGGTTTCACTCTGTTTTCTCCTATAGGGGATACATGTATTTGAAACTCTAAATCAAACACGGTTTGTGCTAGCTCTTTGAAACTTGACACAATAAAGCAGTTTCATGTTCTATCTTTATGGTTTGTTTGCTGTTGATGTAGCCCTAAGCAGAGACTGGCTAGAATCACTTTCATGGAAAGGGGTTGCCAATCTTCCAAAAAACTACGAGTTGCCTGAAATCTCAGCAAACATTTTTTCACACAATCTTGATGATTCTTTCAGGTAATGATTAGTACACAAAAACCACTTGGCTCACCAAATTTCGTTCTTCTAGGTTAAACCCTTCGTTTGCAGTAACCGTTTTCATTTTTAGGTTTCACTCCGTTTTCTCCTATACGGATACATGTATTTGGAACTCTAAATCAAACACGGTTTGTGCTAGCTCTTTGAAACGTGACACAATAAAGCAGTTTCAAGTTCTATCTCTATGGTTTGTTTGCTGTTGATGTAGCCCTAAGCAGAGACTGGCGAAAATCACTTTCATGGAAAGGGGTTGCCAAGCTTCCAAGAAACTACGAGTAGCCTGAAATCTCAGCAAACTTTTTTTCACCCAGTCTTGATGATTCTTTCAGGTAATGATCAGTACACCAAAACCACTTGGCTCACCAAATTTCGTTCTTCTAAGTTAAACCGTTCGTTTGCAGTAACGGTTTTCATTTTTAGGTCTCACTCTGTTTACTCCTATAGGGATACATGTATTTGGAACTCTAAATCAAACACGGTTTGTGCTATCTGTTTGAATATTGACACAATAAAGAAGTTTCGAGTTTTATCGCTATGGTTTGTTTGCTGTTGATGTAGCCCTAAGCAGAGACTGGCGAAAATCACTTTCATAAAAAAGGGTTGCCAAGCTTCCAAAAAACTACGAGTTGCCTGAAATCTCAGCAAACATTTTTTCACCCAATCTTGATGATTCTTTCAGGTAATGAACAGTACACCAAAACCACTTGGCTCACCAAATTTCGTTCTTCTAGGTTAAACCGTTCGTTTGCAGTAACCGTTTTCATTTTTAGGTTTCACTCTGTTTTCTCCTATAGGGATACATGTATTTGGAACTCTAAATCAAACACGGTTTGTGCTAGCTCTTTGAAACGTGACACAATAAAGCAGTTTTGAGTTCTGTCTCTATAGTTTGTTTGCTTTTGATGTAGCCCTAAGCAGAGACTGGCGAAAAATCACTTCCATGGAAAAGGGTTGCCAAGCTTCCAAAAAACTACGAGTTGCCTGAAATCTCAGCAAACATTTTTTCACCCAATCTTGATGATTCTTTCAGGTAATGATCAGTACACCAAAACCACTTGGCTCACCAAATTTCTTTCTTCTAGGTTAAACCGTTCCTTTGCACTAACCGTTTACATTTTTATGTTTCACTCTGTTTTCTCCTATAGAGATACATGTATTTGAAACTCTACATCAAACACTGTTTGTGCTAGCTCTTTGAAACTTGACACAATAAAGCAGTTTCAAGTTCTATCTCTATGGTTTGTTTTCTGTTGATGTAGCCCTAAGCAGAGACTGGCTAGAATCACTTTCATGGAAAGGGGTTGCCAATCTTCCAAAAAACTACGAGTTGCCTGAAATCTCAGCAAACATTTTTTCACCCAAACTTGATGATTCTTTCAGGTAATGATTAGTACACAAAAACCACTTGGCTCACCAAATTTCGTTCTTCTAGGTTAAACCCTTTCTTTTGCAGTAACCGTTTTCATTTTTAGGTTTCACTCTGTTTTCTCCTATACGGATACATGTATTTGGAACTCTAAATCAAACACGGTTTGTGCTAGCTCTTTGAAACGTGACACAATAAAGCAGTTTCAAGTTCTATCTCTATGTTTTGTTTGCTGTTGATGTAGCCCTAAGCAGAGACTGGCGAAAATCACTTTCAGGGAAAAGGGTTGCCAAGCTTCCAAGAAACTACGAGTAGCCTGAAATCTCAGCAAACATTTTTTCACCCAAACTTAATGATTCTTTCAGGTAATGATAAGTACAGCAAAACCACTTGGCTCACCAAATTTCGTTCTTCTATGTTAAACAGTTCGTTTGCAGTAACCGTTTTCATTTTTAGGTTTCACGCTGTTTTCTCCTATAGGGATACATGTATTTGGAACTCTAAATCAAACACGGTTTGTGCTAGCTCCTTGAAACGTGACACAATAAAGCAGTTTTGAGTTCTGTCTCTATGGTTTGTTTGCTCTTGATGTAGCCCTAAGCAGAAACTGGCGAAAATCACTTTCATAGAAAGGGGTTGCCAAGCTTCCAAAAAACTACGAGTTGCGTGAAATCTCAGCAAACATTTTTTCACCCAATCTTGATGATTCTTCCAGGTAATGATCAGTACACAAAACCACTTGGCTCACCAAATTTCGTTCTTCTAGGTTAAACCGTTCGTTTGCAGTAACCGTTTACATTTTTAGGGTTCACTCTGTTTTCTCATATAGGAATACATATATTTGGAACTCTAAATCAAACACGGTTTGTGCTAGCTTTTTGAAACTTGACACAATAAAGAAGTTTCAAGTTCTATCTCTATAGTTTGTTTGCTGTTGATGTAGCCCTAAGCAGAGACTGGCGAAAATCACTTCCATGGAAAAGGGTTGCCAAGCTTCCAAAAAACTACGAGTTGCCTGAAATCTCAGCAAACATTTTTTCACCCAATCTTGATGATTCTTTCAGGTAATGATCAGTACACGAAAACCACTTGGCTCACCAAATTTCTTTCTTCTAGGTTAAACCGTTCCTTTGCACTAACCGTTTACATTTTTAGGTTTCACTCTATTTTCTTCTATAGAGATACATGTATTTGAAACTCTACATCAAACACTGTTTGTGCTAGCTCTTTGAAACTTGACACAATAAAGCAGTTTCAAGTTCTATCTCTATGGTTTGTTTGCTGTTGATGTAGCCCTAAGCAGAGACTGGCTAGAATCACTTTCATGGAAAGGGGTTGCCAATCTTCCAAAAAACTACGAGTTGCCTGAAATCTCAGCAAACATTTTTTCACCCAATCTTGATGATTCTTTCAGGTAATGATTAGTACACAAAAACCACTTGGCTCACCAAATTTCGTTCTTCTAGGTTAAACCGTTCGTTTGCAGTAACCGTTTTCTTTTTTAGGTTTCACTCTGTTTTCTCCTATACGGATACATGTATTTGGAACTCTAAATCAAACACGGTTTGTGCTAGCTCTTTGAAACGTTACACAATAAAGCAGTTTCAAGTTCTATCTCTATGGTTTGTTTGCTGTTGATGTAGTCCTAAGCAGAGACTGGCGAAAATTACTTTCATGGAACGGGGTTGCCAAGCTTCCAAGAAACTACGAGTAGCCTGAAATCTCAGCAAACTTTTTTTCACCCAATCTTGATGATTCTTTCAGGTAATGATCAGTACACCAAAACCACTTGGCTCACCAAATTTCGTTCTTCTAGATTAAACCGTTCGTTTGCAGTAACGGTTTTCATTTTTAGGTCTCACTCTGTTTACTCCTATAGGGATACATGTATTTGGAACTCTAAATCAAACACGGTTTGTGCTATCTCTTTGAATCTTGACACAATAAAGAAGTTTCGAGTTCTATCGCTATGGTTTGTTTGCTGTTGATGTAGCCCTAAGCAGAGACTGGCGAAAATCACTTTCATAAACAAGGGTTGCCAAGCTTCCAAAAAACTACGAGTTGCCTGAAATCTCAGCAAACATTTTTTCACCCAATCTTGATGATTCTTTCAGGTAATGATCAGTACACCAAAACCACTTGGCTCACCAAATTTCGTTCTTCTAGGTTAAACCGTTCGTTTGCAGTAACCGTTTTCATTTTTAGGTTTCACTCTGTTTTCTCCTATAGGGATACATGTATTTGGAACTCTAAATCAAACACGCTTTGTGCTAGCTCTTTGAAACTTGACACAATAAAGCAGTTTCAAGTTCTCTCTCTATGGTTTGTTTGCTGTTGATGTAGCCCTAAACAGAGAGTGGCGGAAATCACTTTATGGAAAGGGGTTGCCAAGCTTCTAAAAAACTACGAGTTGCCTGAAATCTCAGCAAACATTTTTTCACCCAATCTTGATGATTCTTTCAGGTAATGATCAGTACACCAAAACCACTTGGCTCACCAAATTTCTATCTTCTAAGTTAAATTGTTCGTTTGCAGTAACCGTTTTCATTTTTAGGGTTCACTCTGTTTTCTCGTATACGGATACATGTATTTGGAACTCTAAATCAAACACGGTTTGTGCTAGCTCTTTGAAACTTGACACAATAAAGCAGTTTCAAGTTCTATCTCTATGGTTTGTTTGCTGTTGATGTAGCCCTAAGTAGAGTCTGGCGAAAATCACTTTCATGGAAAGGGGTTACAAGCTTCCAAAAAACTACGAGTTGCCTGAAATCTCAGCAAACATTTTTTCACCCAATCTTAATGATTCTTTCAGGTAATGATAAGTACAGCAAAACCACTTGGCTCACCAAATTTCGTTCTTCTAGGTTAAACCGTTCGTTTGCAGTAACCGTTTTCATTTTCAGGTTTCACGCTGTTTTCTCCTATAGGGATACATGTATTTGGAACTCTAAATCAAACACGGTTTGTGCTAGCTCTTTGAAACGTGACACAATAAAGCAGTTTTGAGTTCTGTCTCTATAGTTTGTTTGCTTTTGATGTAGCCCTAAGCAGAGACTGGCGAAAATCACTTCCATGGAAAAGGGTTGCCAAGCTTCCAAAAAACTACGAGTTGCCTGAAATCTCAGCAAACATTTTTTCACCCAATCTTGATGATTCTTTCAGGTAATGATCAGTACACCAATACCACTTGGTTCACCAAATTTCTTTCTTCTAGGTTAAACCGTTCCTTTGCACTAACCGTTTACATTTTTATGTTTCACTCTGTTTTCTCCTATAGAGATACATGTATTTGAAACTCTACATCAAACACTGTTTGTGCTAGCTCTTTGAAACTTGACACAATAAAGCAGTTTCAAGTTCTATCTCTATGGTTTGTTTGCTGTTGATGTAGCCCTAAGCAGAGACTGGCTAGAATCACTTTCATGGAAAGGGGTTGCCAATCTTCCAAAAAACTACGAGTTGCCTGAAATCTCAGCAAACATTTTTTGACCCAATCTTGATGATTCTTTCAGGTAATGATTAGTACACAAAAACCACTTGGCTCACCAAATTTCGTTCTTCTAGGTTAAACCCTTCGTTTGCAGTAACCGTTTTCATTTTTAGGTTTCACTCTGTTTTCTCCTATACGGATACATGTATTTGGAACTCTAAATCAAACACGGTTTGTGCTAGCTCTTTGAAACATGACACAATAAAGCAGTTTCAAGTTCTATCTCTATGGTTTGTTTGCTGTTGATGTAGCCCTAAGCAGAGACTGGCGAAAATCACTTTCATGGAAAGGGGTTGCCAAGCTTCCAAGAAACTACGAGTAGCCTGAAATCTCAGCAAACATTTTTTCACCCAATCTTGATGATCCTTCCAGGTAATGATCAGTACACCAAAACCACTTGGCTCACCAAATTTCGTTCTTCTAGGTTAAACCGTTCGTTTGCAGTAACCGTTTACATTTTTAGGGTTCACTCTGTTTTCTCCTATAGGGATACATGTATTTGGAACTCTAAATCAAACACGGTTTGTGCTAGGTGTTTGAAACTTGACACAATAAAGCAGTTTCAAGTTCTATCTCTATGGTTTGTTTGCTGTTGATGTAGCCCTAAGCAGAGACTGGGGAAAATCACTTTCATGGAAAAGGGTTGCCAAGCTTCCAAAAAACTACGATTTGCCTGAAATCTCAGCAAACATTTTTTCACCCAATCTTGATGATTCTTTCAGGTAATGATCAGTACACCAAAACCACTTGGCTCACCGAATTTCTTTTTTCTAGGTTAAACCGTTCCTTTGCACTAACCGTTTTCATTTTTAGGTTTCACTCTGTTTTCTCCTATAGGGATACATGTATTTGAAACTCTAAATCAAACACGGTTTGTGCTAGCTCTTTGAAACTTGACACAATAAAGCAGTTTCAAGTTCTATCTCTATGGTTTGTTTGCTGTTGATGTAGCCCTAAGCAGAGACTGGCGAAAATCACTTTCATGGAAAGGGGTTGCCAAGCTTCCAAGAAACTACGAGTAGCCTGAAATCTCAGCAAACTTTTTTTCACCCAATCTTGATGATTCTTTCAGGTAATGATCAGTACACCAAAACCACGTGGCTCACCAAATTTCTATCTTCTAGGTTAAATTGTTCGTTTGCAGTAACCGTTTTCATTTTTAGGGTTCACTCTGTTTTCTCCTATACGGATACATGTATTTGGAACTCTAAATCAAACACGGTTTGTGCTAGCTCTTTGAAACTTGACACAATAAAGCAGTTTCATGTTCTATCTCTATGCTTTGTTTGCTGTTGATGTAGCCCCTAAGCAGAGTCTGGCCAAAATCACTTTAATTGAAAGGGGTTGCCAAGCTTCCAAAAAACTACGAGTTGCCTGAAATCTCAGGAAACATTTTTTCACCCAATCTTAATGATTCTTTCAGGTAATGATAAGTACAGCAAAACCACTTGGCTCACCAAATTTCGTTCTTCTAGGTTAAACCATTCCTTTGCAGTAACCATTTTCATTTTTAGGTTTCACGCTGTTTTCTCCTATAGGGATACATGTATTTGGAACTCTAAATCAAACACGGTTTGTGCTAGCTCTTTGAAACGTGACACAATAAAGCAGTTTTGAGTTCTGTCTCTATGGTTTGTTTGCTGTTGATGTAGCCCTAAGCAGAGACTGGCGAAAATCACTTTCATGGAAAAGGGTTGCCAAGCTTCCAAAAAACTACGAGTTGCCTGAAATCTCAGCAAACATTTTGTCACCCAATCTTGATGATTCTTTCAGGTAATGATCAGTACACCAAAACCACTTGGCTCACCGAATTTCTTTTTTCTAGGTTAAACCGTTCCTTTGCACTAACCGTTTTCATTTTTAGGTTTCACTCTGTTTTCTCCTATAGGGATACATGTATTTGAAACTCTAAATCAAACACGGTTTGTGCTAGCTCTTTGAAACTTGACACAATAAAGCAGTTTCAAGTTCTATCTCTATGGTTTGTTTGCTGTTGATGTAGCCCTAAGCAGAGACTGGCGAAAATCACTTTCATGGAAAGGGGTTGCCAATCTTCCAAAAAACTACGAGTTGCCTGAAATCTCAGCAAACATTTTTTCACCCAATCTTGATGATTCTTTCAGGTAATGATTAGTACACAAAAACCACTTGGCTAACCAAATTTCGTTCTTCTAGGTTAAACCCTTCGTTTGCAGTAACCGTTTTCATTTTTAGGTTTCACTCTGTTTTCTCCTATACGGATACATGTATTTGGAACTCTAAATCAAACACGGTTTGTGCTAGCTCTTTGAAACGTGACACAATAAAGCAGTTTCAAGTTCTATCTCTATGGTTTGTTTGCTGTTGTTGTAGCCCTACGCAGAGACTGGCGAAAATCACTTTCATGGAAAGGGGTTGCCAAGCTTCCAAGAAACTACGAGTAGCCTGAAATCTCAGCAAACTTTTTTTCACCCAATCTTGATGATTCTTTCAGGTAATGATCAGTACACCAAAATCACTTGGCTCACCAAATTTCGTTCTTCTAGGTTAAAGCGTTCGTTTGCAGTAACGGTTTTCATTTTTAGGTCTCACTCTGTTTACTCCTATAGGGATACATGTATTTGGAACTCTAAATCAAACACGGTTTGTGCTATCTCTTTGAATCTTGACACAATAAAGAAGTTTCGAGTTCTATCGCTATGGTTTGTTTGCTGTTGATGTAGCCCTAAGCAGAGACTGGCGAAAATCACTTTCATAAAAAAGGGTTGCTAAGCTTCCAAAAAACTACGAGTTGCCTGAAATCTCAGCAAACATTTTTTCACCCAATCTTGATGATTCTTTCAGGTAATGATCAGTACACCAAAACCACTTGGCTCATCAAATTTCGTTCTTCTAGGTTAAACCGTTCATTTGCAGTAACCGTTTTCATTTTTAGGTTTCACTCTGTTTTCTCCTATAGGGATATTTGTATTTGGAACTCTAAATCAAACACGGTTTGTGCTAGCTCTTAGAAACCTGACACAATAAAGCAGTTTCAAGTTCTATCTCTATGGTTTGTTTGCTGTTGATGTAGCCCTAAACAGAGAGTGGCGGAAATCACTTTATGGAAAGGGGTTGCCAAGCTTCTAAAAAACTACGAGTTGCCTGAAATCTCAGCAAACATTTTTTCACCCAATCTTGATGATTCTTTCAGGTAATGATCAGTACACCAAAACCACTTGGCTCACCAAATTTCTATCTTCTAGGTTAAATTGTTCGTTTGCAGTAACCGTTTTCATTTTTAGGGTTCACTCTGTTTTCTCCTATAGGGATACATGTATTTGGAACTCTAAATCAAACAGGGTTTGTGCTAGCTCTTTGAAACTTGACACAATAAAGCAGTTTCAAGTTCTATCTCTATGGTTTGTTTGCTGTTGATGTAGCCCTAAGCAGAGTCTGGCGAAAATCACTTTAATGGAAAGGGGTTGCCAAGCTTCCAAAAAACTACGAGTTGCCTGAAATCTCAGCAAACATTTTTTCACCCAATCTTAATGATTCATTCAGGTAATGATAAGTACAGCAAAACCACTTGGCTCACCAAATTTCGTTCTTCTAGGTTAAACCGTTTGTTTGCAGTAACCGTTTTCATTTTTAGGTTTTACGCTGTAATCTCCTATAGGGATACATGTATTTGGAACTCTAAATCAAACACGGTTTGTGCTAGCTCTTTGAAACCTGACACAATACAGCAGTTTTGAGTTCTGTCTCTATGGTTTGTTTGCTGTTGATGTAGCCCTAATCAGAAACTGGCGAAAATCACTTTCATGGAAAAGGGTTGCCAAGCTTCCAAAAAACTACGAGTTGCCTGAAATCTCAGCAAACATTTTTTCACCCAATCTTGATGATTCTTTAAGGTAATGATCAGTACACCAAAACCACTTGGCTCATCAAATTTCTTTCTTCTAGGTTAAACCGTTCCTTTGCACTAACCGTTTACATTTTTAGGTTTCACTCTGTTTTCTTCTATAGAGATACATGTATTTGAAACTCTACATCAAACACTGTTTGTGCTAGCTCTTTGAAACTTGACACAATAAAGCAGTTTCAAGTTCTATCTCTATGGTTTGTTTGCTATTGATGTAGCCCTAAGCAGAGACTGGCTAGAATCACTTTCATGGAAATTGGTTGCCAATCTTCCAAAAAACTACGAGTTGCCTAAAATCTCCGCAAACATTTTTTCACCCAATCTTGATGATTCTTTCAGGTAATGATTAGTACACAAAAACCACTTGGCTCACCAAATTTCGTTCTTCTAGGTTAAACCCTTCGTTTGCAGTAACCGTTTTCATTTTTAGGTTTCACTCTGTTTTCTCCTACACGGATACATGTATTTGGAACTCTAAATCAAACACGGTTTGTGCTAGCTCTTTGAAACGTGACACAATAAAGCAGTTTCAAGTTCTATCTCTATGGTTTGTTTGCTCTTGATGTAGCCCTAAGCAGAGACTGGCGAAAATCACTTTCATAAAAAAGGGTTTGCCAAGCTTCCAAAAAACTACGAGTTGCCTGAAATCTCAGCAAACATTTTTTCACCCAATCTTGATAATTCTTTCAGGTAATGATCAGTACACCAAAACCACTTGGCTCACCAAATTTCGTTCTTCTAGGTTAAACCGTTCGTTTGCAGTAACCGTTTTCATTTTTAGGTTTCACTCTGTTTTCTCCTATAGGGATACATGTATTTGGAACTCTAAATCAAACACGGTTTGTGCTAGCTCTTTGAAACTTGACACAATAAAGCAGTTTCAAGTTCTATCTCTATGGTTTGTTTAGTGTTGATGTAGCCCTAAACAGAGAGTGGCGGAAATCACTTTATGGAAAGGGGTTGCCAAGCTTCTAAAAAACTACGAGTTGCCTGAAATCTCAGCAAACATTTTTTCACCCAATCTTGATGATTCTTTCAGGTAATGATCAGTACACCAAAACCACTTGGCTCACCAAATTTCTATCTTCTAGGTTAAATTGTTCGTTTGCAGTAACCGTTTTCATTTTTAGGCTTCACTCTGTTTTCTCCTATACGAATACATGTATTTGGAACTCTAAATCAAACACGGTTTGTGCTAGCTCTTTGAAACTTGACACAATAAAGCAGTTTCAAGTTTTATCTCTATGCTTTGTTTGCTGTTGATGTAGCCCTAAGCAGAGTCTGGCGAAAATCACTTTAATGGAAAGGGGTTGCGAAGCTTCCAAAAATCTACGAGTTGCCTGAAATCTCAGCAAACATTTTTTCACCCAATCTTAAAGATTCTTTCAGGTAATGATAAGTACAGCAAAACCACTTGGCTCACCAAATTTCGTTCTTCTAGGTTAAACCGTTCGTTTGCAGTAACCGTTTTCATTTTTAGGTTTCACGCTGTTTTCTCCTATAGGGATACATGTATTTGGAACTCTAAATCAAACACGGTTTATGCTAGCTCTTTGAAATGTGACACAATAAAGCAGTTTTGAGTTCTGTCTCTATGGTTTGTTTGCTGTTGATGTAGCCCTAAGCAGAGACTGGCGAAAATCACTTTCATGGAAAGGGGTTGCCAAGCTTCTAAAAAACTACGAGTTGCCTGAAATCTCAGCAACCATTTTTTCACCCAATCTTGATGATTCTTTCAGGTAATGATCAGTACACCAAAACCACTTGGCTCACCAAATTTCTATCTTCTAGGTTAAATTGTTCGTTTGCAGTAACCGTTTTCATTTTTAGGCTTCACTCTGTTTCTCCTATACGAATACATGTATTTGGAACTCTAAATCAAACACGGTTTGTGCTAGCTCTTTGAAACTTGAAACAATAAAGCAGTTTCAAGTTTTATCTCTATGCTTTGTTTGCTGTTGATGTAGCCCTAAGCAGAGTCTGGCGAAAATCACTTTAATGGAAAGGGGTTGCGAAGCTTCCAAAAATCTACGAGTTGTCTGAAATCTCAGCAAACATTTTTTCACCCAATCTTAATTATTCTTTCAGGTAATGATAAGTACAGCAAAACCACTTGGCTCACCAAATTTCGTTCTTCTAGGTTAAACCGTTCGTTTACAGTAACCGTTTTCATTTTTAGGTTTCACGCTGTTTTCTCCTATAGGGATACATGTATTTGGAACTCTAAATCAAACACGGTTTGTGCAAGCTCTTTGAAATGTGACACAATAAAGCAGTTTTGAGTTCTGTCTCTATGGTTTGTTTGCTGTTGATGTAGCCCTAAGCAGAGACTGGCGAAAATCACTTTCATGGAAAGGGGTTGCCAAGCTTCCAAAAAACTACGAGTTGCGTGAAATCTCAGCAAACATTTTTTCACCCAATCTTGATGATTCTTCCAGGTAATGATCAGTACACCAAAACCACTTGGCTCACCAAATTTCGTTCTTCTAGGTTAAACCGTTCGTTTGCAGTAACCGTTTACATTTTTAGGGTTCACTCTGTTTTCTCCTATAGGAATACATGTATTTGGAACTCTAAATCAAACACGGTTTGTGCTAGCTGTTTGAAACTTGACACAATAAAGCATTTTCAAGTTCTATCTCTATAGTTTGTTTGCTGTTGATGTAGCCCTAAGCAGAGACTGGCGAAAATCAGTTTCATGGAAAAGGGTTGCCAAGCTTCCAAAAAACTACGAGTTGCCTGAAATCTCAGCAAACATTTTTTCACCCAATCTTGATGATTCTTTCAGGTAATGATCAGTACACCAAAACCACTTGGCTCAACAAATTTCTTTCTTTTAGGTTAAACCGTTCCTTTGCACTAACCGTTTACATTTTTAGGTTTCACTCTGTTTTCTCCTATAGAGATACATGTATTTGAAACTCTACATCAAACACTGTTTGTGCTATCTCTTTGAAACTTGACACAATAAAGCAGTTTCAAGTTCTATCTCTATGGTTTGTTTGCTGTTGATGTAGCCCTAAGCAGAGAATGGCGAAAATCACTTTCATGGAAAGTGGTTGCCAAGCTTCCAAAAACTACGAGTTGCCTGAAATCTCAGCAAACACTTTTTCACCCAATCTTGATCATACTTTCAGGTACTGATCAGTACACCAAGCCCACTTGGCTCGCCAAATTTCGTTCTTCTAGGTTAAACCGTTCATTTGCAGTAACCGTTTTCATTTTTAGTTTTAACTCTCTTTTCTCCTATAGAAATACATGTATTTGGAACTCTAAATCAAACACGGTTTCTGCTAGCTCTTTGAAACTTGACACAATAAAGCAGTTTCCAGTTCTTTCTCTAAGCTTTGTTTGCTGTTGATGTAGCCCTAAGCAGAGACTGGCGCAAATCACTTTCATGGAAAGGGGTTGCCAAGCTTACAAAAAAATACGAGTTGCCTGAAATCTCAGCAAACATTTTTTCACCAAATCTTGATGATTCTTTCAGGTAACGATCAGTACACCAAAACCACTTGGCTCACCAAATTTCGTTATTCTATGTTAAACCGTTCGTTTGCAGTAACCGTTTTCATTTTTAGGTTTCACTCTGTTTTCTCCTACAGGGATACACGTATTTAGAACTCTAAATCAAACACGGTTTGTGCTAGCTCTTTGAAACTTGACACAATAAAGCAGTGTCAAGTTCTATCTCTATGCTTTGTTTGCTGTTGATGTAGCCCTAAGCAGAGACTGGCGAAAATCACTTTCATGGAAAGGGGTAGCCAAGCTTCCAAAAAACTACGAGTTGCCTGAAATCTCAGCAAACATTTTTTCACCCAATCTTTTTTTTTTTTTTATTGGTTGTTCACAACATTACAAAGCTTTTGACATATCATACTTCGAACAATAGTTTCAAGTTAGTTATGAACTCCCATTTTTACCCCAAATACAGATTGCAGAATCACATAGGTTACACATTCACATTTTTACATAATGCCATACTAGTGACTGATGTATTCTGCTACCTTTCCTATCCTCTACTATCCCCCTCTCCCCCATCTTTTCTTTCTATCCCATCTACTGTAATTCATTTCTCTCCTTATTTTTCTTCCAATTCCCCTCACAACCTCTTTTATGTAGTTTTTTATAACAATGAGGGTCTCTTTCCATTTCCATGCAATTCCACTTTTCTCTCTCTTTCCCTCCCATCTCGTGCCTCTGTTTAATGTCAATCTTTTCTTCCTGCTCTTCCTCCCTACTCTATTCTTAGTTGCTCTCATTATATCAAAGAAGACATTTGGTATTTGTTTTTTAGGGATTGGCTAGCTTCACTGAGCATAATCTGCTCTAATGCCATCCATTTCCCTGCAAATTCCATGATTTTGTCATTTTTTAGTGCTGTGTAATACTCCATAGTGTATAAATGCCACATTTTTTTAATCCATTCATCCATTGAAGGGCATCTGGGTTGGTTCCACAGTCTAGCTATTGTGAATTGTGCTGCTATGAACATCGATGTGGCCGTATCCCTGTAGTACGCTCTTTTAAGGTCTTCAGGGAATAGCCCAAGAAGGGCAATAACTGGGTCAAATGGTGGTTCCATTCCTAGCTTTCCCAGGAATCTCCATACTGCTTTCCAAATTGGCCGAACCAATTTGCAGTCCCACCAGCAATGTATTAGAGTACCCTTTTCCCCACATCCTCGCCAGCACTTGTTATTATTTGACTTCATAATGGCTGCCAATGTTACTGGAGTGAGATGGTATCTTAGGGTGGTTTTGATTTGCATTTCTCTGACTGCTAGAGATGGTGAGCATTTTTTCATGTATCTGTTGATTGATTGTAAGTCCTCCTCTGAGAAGTGTCTGTTCAGGTCCTTGGCCCATTTGTTGATTGGGTTATTTGTTGTCTTATTGTCCAATTTTTTGAGTTCTTTGTAAACTCTGGATATTAAGGCTCTATCTGAAGTGTGGGGGGTAAAAATTTGTTCCCATGATGTAGGCTCCCGATTTACTTCTCTTATTGTTTCTCTTGCTGTGAAAAAACTTTTTAGTTTAAGTAAGTCCCATTTGTTGATTCTTGCTATTAACTCTTGTGCTATGGGTGTCCTGTTAAGGAATTTGGAGCCTGATCCCACAATATGTAGATCGTAGCCAACTTTTTCTTCTATCATACGCAGAGTCTCTGATTTGATATCAAGGTCCTTGATCCATTTTGAGCTAATTTTTGTGCATGGTGAGAGGAGGGGATTCAGTTTCATTTTGTTGCATATGGATTTCCAGTTTTCCCAACACCATTTGTTGAAAATGCTATCCTTCCTCCATTGCATGCTTTTAGCCCCTTTATCGAATATAAGATAGTTGTAACTTTGTGGATTAGTCTCAGTATCCTCAATTCTGTACCATTGGTCTACCCGCCTGTTTTGGTACCAGTACCATGCTGTTTTTGTTACTATTGCTCTGTAGTATAGTTTGAAATCTGGTATTGCTATACCACCTGATTCACACTTCCTGCTTAGAATTGCTTTTGCTATTCTGGGTCTTTTATTTTTCCATATGAATTTCATGATTGCTTTATCTATTTCTACAAGCAATGCCATTGGAATTTTGATTGGCATTGCATGATGATTCTTTCAGGTAATGATCAGTACACCAAAACCACTTGGCTCACCAAATTTCGTTCTTCTAGGTTAAACCGTTAGTTTGCAGTAACCGTTAGCATTTTTAGGTTTCACTCTGTTTTCTCCTATAAGGATACATGTATTTGGAACTCTAAATCAAACACAATTTGTGCTAGCTCTTTGAAACTTGACACAATAAAGCAGTTTCCAGTTCTTTCTCTAAGCATTGTTTGCTGTTGATGTAGCCCTAAGCAGAGACTGGCGAAAATCACTTTCATGGAAAGGGGTTGTCAAGCTTCCAAAAAACTACGAGTTGCCTGAAATCTCAGCAAACATTTTTTCACCCAATCTTGATAATTCTTTCAGGTAACGATCAGTACACCAAAACCACTTGGCTCACCAAATTTCGTTATTCTATGTTAAACCGTTCGTTTTCAGTAACCGTTTTCATTTTTAGGTTTCACTCTGTTTTCTCCTACAGGGATACACGTATTTGGAACTCTAAATCAAACACGGTTTGTGCTAGCTCTTTGAAACTTGAAACAATAAAGCAGGTTCAAGTTCTATCTCTATGCTTTGTTTGCTGTTGATGTAGCCATAAGCAGAGACTGGCGAAAATCACTTTCATGGAAAGGGGTTGCCAAGCTTCCAAAAAACTACGAGTTGCCTGAAATCTCAGCAAACATTTTTTCAACCAATCTTGATGATTCTTTCAGGTAATGATCAGTACACCAAAACCACTTGGCTCACCAAATTTCGTTCTTCTAGGTTAAACCGTTCGTTTGCAGTAACCGTTTTCATTTTTAGGGTTCACTCTGTTTTCTCCTATAGGGATACATGTATTTGGAACTCTAAATCAAACAAGGTTTGTGCTAGCTCTATGAAACTTGAAACAATAAAGCAGTTTCAAGTTCTATCTCTATGGATTGTTTTCTGTTGATGTAGCCCTAAGCAGAGACTGGCGAAAATCATTTTCATGGAAAGGGGTTGCCAAGCTTCCAAAAAACTACGAGTTGCCTGAAATCTCAGCAAACATTTTTTCACCCAATCTTGATGATTCTTTCAGATAATGATCAGTACACCAAAACCACTTGGCTCACCAAATTTCGTTTTTCTAGTTTAAACCGTTCGTTTGCAGTAACCGTTTTCATTTTTAGGTTTCACTCTGTTTTCTCCTATAGGGATACATGTATTTGGAACTCTAAATCAAACACGGCTTGTGCTAGCTCTTTGAAACTTGACACAATAAAGCAGTTTCAAGTTCTATCTCTATGGTTTGTTTGCTGTTGATGTAGCCCTAAGCTGAGACTGGGGAAAATCACTTTCATGGAAAGGGGTTGCCAAGCTTCCAAAAAACTACGAGTTGCCTGATATCTCAGCAAACATTTTTTCACACAATCTTGATGATTCTTTCAGGTAATGATCAGTACACCAAAACCACTTGGCTCACCAAATTTTGTTCTTCTAGGTTAAACCGTTCGTTTGCAGTAACCGTTTGCATTTTTAGGTTTCACTCTGTTTTCTCCTATAAGGATACATGTATTTGGAACTCTAAATCAAACACGGTTTGTGCTAGCTCTTTGAAACTTGACACAATAAAGCAGTTTCAAGTTCTATCTCTATGGTTTGTTTGCTGTTGATGTAGCCCTAAGCAGAGACTGGCGAAAATCACTTTCATGGAAAGGGGTTGCCAAGCTTCCAAAAAACTACGAGTTGCCTGAAACCTCAGCAAACATTCTTTCACCCAATCTTGATGATTCTTTCAGGTAACGATCAGTACACCAAAACCACTTGGCTCACTAAATTTCTTTTTTCTAGGTTAAACCGTTCGTTTGCAGTAACCGTTTTCATTTTTAGGTTTCACTCTGTTTTCTCCTATAGAAATACATGTATTTGGAACACTAAATCAAACACGGTTTGTGCTAGCTCTTAGAAACTAGACACAATAAAGCAGTTTCAAGATCTATCAATATGGTTTGTTTCCTGTTGATGTAGCCCTAAGCAGAGACTGGCGAAAATCACTTTCATGGAAAGGGGTTGCCAAGCTTCCAAAAAACTACAAGTTGCCTGAAATCTCAGCAAACATTTTTTCACTCAATCTTGATGATTCTTGCAGGTAATGATCAGTACACCAAAACCACTTGGCTCACTAAATTTCTTTTTTCTAGGTTAAACCGTTCGGTTTGCAGTAACCGTTTTCATTTTTAGGTTTAACTCTCTTTTCTCCTATAGAAATACATGTATTTGGAACACTAAATCAAACACGGTTTCTGTTAGCTCTTAGAAACTTGACACAATAAAGCAGTTTCCAGTTCTATCTCTAAGCTTTGTTTGCTGTTGATGTAGCCCTAAGCAGAGACTGGCGAAAATCACTTTCATGGAAAGGGGTTGCCAAGCTTCCAAAAAACTACGAGTTGCCTCAAATCTCAGCAAACGTTTTTTCACCCAATCTTGATGATTCTTTCAGGTAATGATCAGTACACCAAAACCACTTGGCTCACAAATTTTGTTCTTCTAGGTTAAACCATTCGTTTGCAGTAACCGTTTTCATTTTTAAGTTTCACTCTCTTTTCTTCTATAAGGATACATGTATTTGAAACTCTAAATCAAACACGGTTTGTGCTAGCTCTTTGAAACTTGACAAAATAAAGAAGTTTCCAGATCTATCTCTATGCTTTGTTTGCTGTTGATGTAGCCCTAAGCAGAGACTGGCGAAAATCACTATCACGGAAAGGGGTTGCCAAGCTTCCAAAAAACTACGAGTTGCCTGAAATCTCACCAAACACTTTTTCACCAGATCTTGATGATTCTTTCAGGTAATGATCAGTACACCCAAAACCAATTGGCTCACCAAATTTCGTTCTTCTAGGTTAAACCATTCGTTTGCAGTAACCGTTTTCATTTTTAGGGTTCACTCTGTTTTCTCCTATAGGGATACATGTATTTGGAACTCTAAATCAAACACGGTTTGTGCTAGCTCTTTGAAACTTGACACAATAAAGCAGTTTCAAGTTCTATCTCTATGGTTTGTTTGCTGTTGATGTAGCCCTAAGCAGAGACTGGCGAAAATCACTTTCATGGAAAGGGTTGCCAAGCTTCCAAAAAACTACGAGTTGCCTGAAACCTCAGCAAACATTCTTTCACCCAATCTTGATGATTCTTTCATGTAACGATCAGTACACCAAAACCACTTGGCTCACTAAATTTCTTTTTTCTAGGTTAAACCGTTCGTTTGCAGTAACCGTTTTCATTTTTAGGTTTCACTCTGTTTTCTCCTATAGAAATACATGTATTTGGAACACTAAATCAAACACGGTTTCTGCTAGCTCTTTGAAACTTGACACAATAAAGCAGTTTCAAGTTCTATCTCTATGCTTTGTTTGCTGTTGATGTAGCCCTAAGCAGAGACTGGCGAAAATCACTTTCATGGAAAGGGGTTGCTAAGCTTCCAAAAAACTACGAGTTGCCTGAAATCTCAGCAAACGTTTTTTCACCCAATCTTGATGATTCTTTCAGGTAATGATCAGTACACCAAAACCACTTGGCTCACAAATTTCGTTCTTCTAGGTTAAACCATTCGTTTGCAGTAACCGTTTTCATTTTTAAGTTTCACTCTGTTTTCTTCTATAAGGATACATGTATTTGAAACTCTAAATCAAACACGGTTTGTGCTAGCTCTATGAAACTTGACACAATAAAGCAGTTTCAAGTTCTATCTCTATGGATTGTTTTCTGTTGATGTAGCCCTAAGCAGAGACTGGCGAAAATCACTTTCATGGAAAGGGGTTGCCAAGCTTCCAAAAAACTACGAGTTTCCTGAAATCTCAGCAAACATTTTTCACCCCATCTTGATGATTCTTTCAGATAATGATCAGTACACCAAAACCACTTGGCTCACCAAATTTTGTTCTTCTAGGTTAAACCGTTCGTTTGCAGTAACGGTTTTCATTTTTAGGTTTCACTCTGTTTTCTCCTATAGGGATACATGTACTTGGAACTCTAAATCAAACACGGCTTGTGCTAGCTCTTTGAAACTTGACACAATAAGCAGTTTCAAGTTCTATCTCTATGGTTTGTTTGCTGTTGATGTAGCCCTAAGCTGAGACTGGGAAAATCACTTTCATGGAAAGTGGTTGCCAAGCTTCCAAAAAACTACGAGTTGCCTGATATCTCAGCAAACATTTTTTCACACAATCTTGATGATTCTTTCAGGTAATGATCAGTACACCAAAACCACTTGGCTCACCAAATTTCGTTCTTCTAGTTTAAACCGTTCGTTTGCACTTACCCTTTTCATTTTTAGGTTTCACTCTGTTTTCTCCTATAGGGATACATGTATTTGGAACTCTAAATCAAAAACGGTTTGTGCTAGCTCTTTGAAACTTGACACAATAAAAGCAGTTTCAAGTTCTATCTCTATGGTTTGTTTGCTGTTGAGGTAGCCCTAAGCAGAGACTGGCGAAAATCACTTTCATGGAAAGGGGTTGCCAAGCTTCCAAAAAACTACGAGTTGCCTGAAATCTCAGCAAACATTTTTTCACCCAATCTTGATGATTCTTTCAGGTAATGATCAGTACACCAAAACCACTTGGCTCAACAAATTTCGTTCTTCTAGGTTAAACCGTTCGTTTGCAGTAACCGTTTTCATTTTTAGTTTTCACTCTGTTTTCTCCTATAGGGATACATGTATTTGGAACTCTAAATCAAACACGGTTTGTGCTAGCTCTTAGAAACTTGACACAATAAAGCAGTTTCAAGATCTATCAATATGGTTTGTTTCCTGTTGATGTAGCCCTAAGCAGAGACTGGCGAAAATCACTTTCATGGAAAGGGGTTGCCAAGCTTCCAAAAAACTACGAGTTTCCTGAAATCTCAGCAAACATTTTTTCACCCCATCTTGATGATTCTTTCAGATAATGATCAGTACACCAAAACCACTTGGCTCACCAAATTTTGTTCTTCTAGGTTAAACCGTTCGTTTGCAGTAACGGTTTTCATTTTTAGGTTTCACTCTGTTTTCTCCTATAGGGATACATGTACTTGGAACTCTAAATCAAACACGGCTTGTGCTAGCTCTTTGAAACTTGACACAATAAGCAGTTTCAAGTTCTATCTCTATGGTTTGTTTGCTGTTGATGTAGCCCTAAGCTGAGACTGGGGAAAATCACTTTCATGGAAAGGGGTTGCCAAGCTTCCAAAAAACTACGAGTTGCCTGATATCTCAGCAAACATTTTTTCACACAATCTTGATGATTCTTTCAGGTAATGATCAGTACACCAAAACCACTTGGCTCACCAAATTTCATTCTTCTAGTTTAAACCGTTCGTTTGCACTTACCCTTTTCATTTTTAGGTTTCACTCTGTTTTCTCCTATAGGGATACATGTATTTGGAACTCTAAATCAAACACGGTTTGTGCTAGCTCTTTGAAACTTGACACAATAAAGCAGTTTCAAGTTCTATCTCTATGGTTTGTTTGCTGTTGAGGTAGCCCTAAGCAGAGACTGGCGAAAATCACTTTCATGGAAAGGGGTTGCCAAGCTTCCAAAAAGCTACGAGTTGCCTGAAATCTCAGCAAACATTTTTTCACCCAATCTTGATGATTCTTTCAGGTAATGATTAGTACACCAAAACCACTTGGCTCAACAAATTTCGTTCTTCTAGGTTAAACCGTTCGTTTGCAGTAACCGTTTTCATTTTTAGTTTTCACTCTGTTTTCTCCTATAGGGATACATGTATTTGGAACTCTAAATAAAACACGGTTTGTGCTAGCTCTTAGAAACTTGACACAATAAAGCAGTTTCAAGATCTATCAATATGGTTTGTTTCCTGTTGATGTAGTCCTAAGCAGAGACTGGCGAAAATCACTTTCATGGAAAGGGGTTGCCAAGCTTCCAAAAAACTACGAGTTGCCTGAAATCTCAGCAAACATTTTTTCACTCAATCTTGATGATTCTTTCAGGTAATGATCAGTACACCAAAACCATTTGGCTCACTAAATTTCTTTTTTCTAGGTTAAACCGTTCGTTTGCAGTAACCGTTTTCATATTTAGGTTTAACTCTCTTTTCTCCTATAGAAATACATGTATTTGGAACACTAAATCAAACACGGTTTCTGCTAGCTCTTTGAAACTTGACACAATAAAGCAGTTTCCAGTTCTATTTCTAAGCTTTGTTTGCTGTTGATGTAGCCCTAAGCAGAGACTGGCGAAAATCACTTTCATGGAAAGGGTTGCCAAGCTTCCAAAAAACTACGAGTTGCCTGAAATCTCAGCAAACATTTTTTCACCCAATCTTGATGATTCTTTCAGGCAACGATCACTACACCAAAACCACTTGGCTCACCAAATTTCGTTATTCTATGTTAAACCGTTCGTTTGCAGTAACAGTTTTCATTTTTAGGTTTCACTCTGTTTTCTCCTACAGGGATACACGTATTTGGAACTCTAAATCAAACACGGTTTTTGCTAGCTCTTTGAAACATGACACAATAAAGCAGTTTCAAGTTCTATCTCTATGCTTTGTTTGTTGTTGATGTAGCCCTAAGCAGAGACTGGCGAAAATCACTTTCATGGAAAGGGGTTGCCAAGCTTCCAAAAAACTACGAGTTGCCTGAAATCTCAGCAAACATTCTTTCACCCAAACTTGATGATTCTTTCAGGTAACGATCAGTACACCAAAACCACTTGGCTCACCAAATTTCGTTATTCTAGGTTAAACCGTTCGTTTGCAGTAACCGTTTTCATTTTTAGGGTTCACTCTGTTTTCTCCTATAGGGATACATGTATTTGGAACTCTAAATCAAACACGGTTTGTGCTAGCTCTTTGAAACTTGACACAATAAAGCAGTTTCAAGTTCTACCTCTATGGTTTGTTTGCTGTTGATGTAGCCCTAAGCAGAGACTGGCGAAAATCACTTTCATGGAAAGGGGTTGCCAAGCTTCCAAAAAACTACGAGTTGCCTGAAATCTCAGCAAACATTTTTTTGACCCAATCTTGATGATTCTTTCAGGTAATGATCAGTACACCAAAACCACTTGGCTAACCAAATTTCGTTCTTCTACGTTAAACCGTTCGTTTGCAGTAACCGTTTTCATTTTTAGGTTTCACTCTGTTTTCTCCTATAGGGATACATATATTTGGAACTCTAAATCAAACACGGTTTGTGCTAGCTCTTTGAAACTTGACACAATAAAGAAGTTTCAAGTTCTATCTCTATGCTTTGTTTGCTGTTGATGTAGCCCTAAGCAGAGACTGGCGAAAATCACTTTCATGGAGAGAGGTTGCCAAACTTCCAAAAAACTACGAGTTTCCTGAAATCTCAGCAAACATTTTTTCACCCAATCTTGATGATTCTTTCAGGTAATGATCAGTACACCAAAACCACTTGGCTCACCAAATTCGTTCTTCCAGGTTAAACCGTTCGTTTGCAGTAACCGTTTTCATTTTTAGGGTTCACTCTGTTTTCTCCTATAGGGATACATGTATTTGGAAGTCTAAATCAAACACGGTTTGTGCTCGCTCTTTGAAACTTGACACAATAAAGAAGTTTTTAGTTCTATCTCTATGGTTTGTTTGCTGTTGATGTAGCCCTAAGCAGATACTGGCGAAAATCACTTTCATGGAAAGGGGTTGCCAAGCTTCCAAAAAACTACGAGTTGCCTGAAATCTCAGCAAACATTTTTTCACCCAATCTTGATGATTCATTCAGGTAATGATCAGTACACCAAAACAACTTGGCTCACCAAATTTCTTTCTTCTATGTTAAACCGTTCGTTTGCAGTAACCGTTTTCATTTTTAGGGTTCACTCTTTTTTCTCCAATAGGGATACATGTATTTGGAACTCTAAATCAAACACGGTTTGTTCTAGCTCTTTGAAACTTGACACAATAAAGCAGTTTCAAGTTCTCTCTCTATGGTTTGTTTGCTGTTGATGTAGCCCTAAGCAGAGAGTGGCGAAAATCACTTTCATGGAAAGGGGTTGCAAAGCTTCCAAAAAACTACGAGTTGCCTGAAATCTCAGCAACATTTTTTCACCCAATCTTGATGATTCTTTCAGGTAATGATCAGTACACCAAAACCACTTGGCTCACAAATTTCGTTCTTCTAGGTTAAACCTTTCGTTTGCAGTAACCGTTTTCATTTTTAAGTTTCACTCTGTTTTCTTCTATAAGGATACATGTATTTGAAACTCTAAATCAAACACGGTTTGTGCTAGCTCTATGAAACTTGACACAATAAAGCAGTTTCAAGTTCTATCTCTATGGATTGTTTTCTGTTGATGTAGCCCTAAGCAGAGACTGGCGAAAATCACTTTCATGGAAAGGGGTTGCCAAGCTTCCAAAAAACTACGAGTTTCCTGAAATCTCAGCAAACATTTTTTCACCCCATCTTGATGATTCTTTCAGATAATGATCAGTACACCAAAACCACTGGGCTCACCAAATTTTGTTCTTCTAGGTTAAACCGTTCGTTTGCAGTAACGGTTTTCATTTTTAGGTTTCACTCTGTTTTCTCCTATAGGGATACATGTACTTGGAACTCTAAATCAAACACGGCTTGTGCTAGCTCTTTGAAACTTGACACAATAAGCAGTTTCAAGTTCTATCTCTATGGTTTGTTTGCTGTTGATGTAGCCCTAAGCTGAGACTGGGGAAAATCACTTTCATGGAAAGGGGTTGCCAAGCTTCCAAAAAACTACGAGTTGCCTGATATCTCAGCAAACATTTTTTCACACAATCTTGATGATTCTTTCAGGTAATGATCAGTACACCAAACCACTTGGCTCACCAAATTTCGTTCTTCTAGTTTAAACCGTTCGTTTGCACTTACCCTTTTCATTTTTAGGTTTCACTCTGTTTTCTCCTATAGGGATACATGTATTTGGAACTCTAAATCAAACACGGTTTGTGCTAGCTCTTTGAAACTTGACACAATAAAGCAGTTTCAAGTTCTATCTCTATGGTTTGTTTGCTGTTGAGGTAGCCCTAAGCAGAGACTGGCGAAAATCACTTTCATGGAAAGGGGTTGCCAAGCTTCCAAAAAACTACGAGTTGCCTGAAATCTCAGCAAACATTTTTTCACCCAATCTTGATTATTCTTTCAGGTAATGATCAGTACACCAAAACCACTTGGCTCAACAAATTTCGTTCTTCTAGGTTAAACCGTTCGTTTGCAGTAACCGTTTTCATTTTAGTTTTCACTCTGTTTTCTCCTATAGGGATACATGTATTTGGAACTCTAAATCAAACACGGTTTGTGCTAGCTCTTAGAAACTTGACACAATAAAGCAGTTTCAAGATCTATCAATATGGTTTGTTTCCTGTTGATGTAGTCCTAAGCAGAGACTGGCGAAAATCACTTTCATGGAAAGGGGTTGCCAAGCTTCCAAAAAACTACGAGTTGCCTGAAATCTCAGCAAACATTTTTTCACTCAATCTTGATGATTCTTTCAGGTAATGATCAGTACACCAAAACCACTTGGCTCACTAAATTTCTTTTTTCTAGGTTAAACCGTTCGTTTGCAGTAACCGTTTTCATTTTTAGGTTTAACTCTCTTTTCTCCTATAGAAATACATGTTTTTGGAACACTAAATCAAACACGGTTTCTGCTAGCTCTTTGAAACTTGACACAATAAAGCAGTTTCCAGTTCTATTTCTAAGCTTTGTTTGCTGTTGATGTAGCCCTAAGCAGAGACTGGCGAAAATCACTTTCATGGAAAGGGGTTGCCAAGCTTCCAAAAAACTACGAGTTGCCTGAAATCTCAGCAAACATTTTTTCACCCAATCTTGATGATTCTTTCAGGCAACGATCACTACACCAAAACCACTTGGCTCACCAAATTTCGTTATTCTATGTTAAACCGTTCGTTTGCAGTAACAGTTTTCATTTTTAGGTTTCACTCTGTTTTCTCCTACAGGGATACACGTATTTGGAACTCTAAATCAAACACGGTTTTTGCTAGCTCTTTGAAACATGACACAATAAAGCAGTTTCAAGTTCTATCTCTATGCTTTGTTTGTTGTTGATGTAGCCCTAAGCAGAGACTGGCGAAAATCACTTTCATGGAAAGGGGTTGCCAAGCTTCCAAAAAACTACGAGTTGCCTGAAATCTCAGCAAACATTCTTTCACCCAATCTTGATGATTCTTTCAGGTAACGATCAGTACACCAAAACCACTTGGCTCACCATATTTCGTTATTCTAGGTTAAACCGTTCGTTTGCAGTAACCGTTTTCATTTTTAGGTTTCACTCTGTTTTCTCCTATAGGGATACATGTATTTGGAACTCTAAATGAAACACGGTTTGTGCTAGCTGTTTGAAACTTGACACAATAAAGCAGTTTCAAGTTCTACCTCTATGGTTTGTTTGCTGTTGATGTAGCCCTAAGCAGAGACTGGCGAAAATCACTTTCATGGAAAGGGGTTGCCAAGCTTCCAAAAAACTACGAGTTGCCTGAAATCTCAGCAAACATTTTTTTGACCCAATCTTGATGATTCTTTCAGGTAATGATCAGTACACCAAAACCACTTGGCTAACCAAATTTTGTTCTTCTACGTTAAACCGTTCGTTTGCAGTAACCGTTTTCATTTTTAGGTTTCACTCTGTTTTCTCCTATAGGGATACATGTATTTGGAACTCTAAATCAAACACGGTTTGTGCTAGCTCTTTGAAACTTGACACAATAAAGAAGTTTCAAGTTCTATCTCTATGCTTTGTTTGCTGTTGATGTAGCCCTAAGCAGAGACTGGCGAAAATCACTTTCATGGAGAGAGGTTGCCAAACTTCCAAAAAACTACGAGTTTCCTGAAATCTCAGCAAACATTTTTTCACCTAATCTTGATGATTCTTTCAGGTAATGATCAGTACACCAAAACCACTTAGCTCACCAAATTTCGTTCTTCCAGGTTAAACCGTTCGTTTGCAGTAACCGTTTTCATTTTTAGGGTTCACTCTGTTTTCTCCTATAGGGATACATGTATTTGGAAGTCTAAATCAAACACGGTTTGTGCTCGCTCTTTGAAACTTGACACAATAAAGAAGTTTTTAGTTCTATCTCTATGGTTTCTTTGCTGTTGATGTAGCCCTAAGCAGAGACTGGCGAAAATCACTTTCATGGAAAGGGGTTGCCAAGCTTCCAAAAAACTACGAGTTGCCTGAAATCTCAGCAAACATTTTTTTGACCCAATCTTGATGATTCTTTCAGGTAATGATCAGTACACCAAAACCACTTGGCTAACCAAATTTCGTTCTTCTACGTTAAACCGTTCGTTTGCAGTAACCGTTTTCATTTTTAGGTTTCACTCTTTTTCCCAATAGGGATACATGTATTTGGAACTCTAAATCAAACACGGTTTGTTCTAGCTCTTTGAAACTTGACACAATAAAGCAGTTTCAAGTTCTCTCTCTATGGTTTGTTTGCTGTTGATGTAGCCCTAAGCAGAGAGTGGCGAAAATCACTTTCATGGAAAGGGTTGCAAAGCTTCCAAAAAACTACGAGTTGCCTGAAATCTCAGCAACATTTTTTCACCCAATCTTGATGATTCTTTCAGGTAATGATCAGTACACCAAAACCACTTGGCTCACCAAATTTCGTTCTTGTAGGTTAAACCGTTTGTTTGCAGTAACCGTTTTCATTTTTAGGTTTCACTCTGTTTTCTCCTATAGGGATACATGTATTTGGAACTCTAAATCAAACATGGTTTGTGCTAGCTCTTTGAAACTTGACACAACAAAGCAGTTTCCAGTTCTATCTCTATGGTTTGTTTGCTGTTGATGTAGCCCTAAGCAGAAACTGTCGAAAATGACTTTCATGGAAAGGGGTTGCCAAGCTTCCAAAAAACTACGAGTTGCCTGAAATCTCAGCAAACATTTTTTCACCCAATCTTGATGATTCTTTCAGGTAATGATCAGTACACCAAAACCACTAGGCTCACCAAATTTCTTTCTCCTGGGTTAAACCGTTCGTTTGCAGTAACCGTTTTCATTTTTAGGTTTAACTCTGTTTTCTCCTATAGGGATACATGTATTTGGAACTCTAAATCAAACACGGTTTGTGATAGCTCTTTGAAACTTGACACAATAAAGAAGTTTCTAGTTCTATCTCTATGGTTTGTTTGCTGTTGATGTAGCCCTAAGCAGAGACTGGCGAAAATCACTTTCATGGAAAGGGGTTGCCAAGCTTCCAAAAAACTACGAGTTGCCTGAAATCTCAGCAAACATTTTTTCACCTAATCTTGATGATTCTTTCAGGTAATGATCAGTACACCAAAACCACTTGGCTCACCAAATTTCGTTCTTCTAGGTTAAACCGTTCGTTTGCAGTAACCGGTTTCATTTTTAGGTTTCACTCTGTTTTCTCCTATAGGGATACATGTATTTGGAACTCTAAATCAAACACGGTTTGTGCTATCTCTTTGAAACTTGACACAGTAAACAGTTTCAAGTTCTATCTCTATGGTTTGTTTGCTGTTGATGTAGCCCTAAGCAGAGACTGGCGAAAATCACTTTCATGGAAAGGGGTTGCCAAGCTTCCAAAAAACTACGAGTTGCCTGAAATCTCAGCAACATTTCTTCACCCAATCTTGATGATTCTTTCAGGTAATGATCAGTACACCAAAACCACTAGGCTCACCAAATTTCTTTCTTCTGGTTAAACCGTTCGTTTGCAGTAACCGTTTTCATTTTTAGGTTTAACTCTGTTTTCTCCTATAGGGATACATGTATTTGGAACTCTAAATCAAACACGGTTTGTGCTAGCTCTTTGAAACTTGACACAATAAAGAAGTTTCTAGTTCTATCTCTATGGTTTGTTTGCTGTTGATGTAGCCCTAAGCAGAGACTGGCGAAAATCACTTTCATGGAAAGGGGTTGCCAAGCTTCCAAAAAACTACGAGTTGCCTGAAATCTCAGCAAACATTTTTTCACCTAATCTTGATGATTCTTTCAGGTAATGATCAGTACACCAAAACCACTTGGCTCACCAAATTTCGTTCTTCTAGGTTAATCCGTTCGTTTGCAGTAACCATTTTCATTTTTAGGTTTCACTTTGTTTTTTCCTATAGGGATACATGTATTTGGAACTCTAAATCAAACACGGTTTGTGCTAGCTCTTTGAAACTTGACACAATAAAGCAGTTTCAAGTTCTATCTGTATAGTTTGTTTGCTGTTGATGTAGCCCTAAGCAGAGACGGGCGAAAATCACTTTCATGGAAAGGGGTTGCCAAGCTTCCAAAAAACTACGAGTTGCCTGAAATCTCAGCAAAAATTTTTTCACCCAATCTTGATGATTCTTTCAGGTAATGATCAGTACACCAAAACCACTTGGAACACCAAATTTGGTTCTTCTACGTTAAACCTTTCGTTTGCAGCTAAACCGTTTTATTTTACAGTTTCCATAGTATACAT
>NW_027521202.1:52164-111541 GCF_052094955.1 Ictidomys tridecemlineatus
CATCAAGATTGGGGGAAAAAATGTTGGCTGAGATTTTCTGGCAACTCGTAGTTTTTTGGAAGCTTAGCCACCCCTTTCCATGAAAGTGATTTTCGCCAGTCTCTGCTTAGGGCTACATCAACAGCAAATAAACCATAAAGATAGAACTTGAAACTTCTTTATTGTTTCAAGTTTCAAAGAGCTAGCACAAACCCTGTTTGATTTAGAGTTCCAAAAACATGTATCCCTATAGGAGAAAACAGAGTGAAACCTAAAAAGGAAAACGGTTACTGCAAACGAACGGTTTAACATAGAAAAACGAAATTTGGTGAGCCAAGTGGTTTTGGTGTACTGAGCATAACCTGAAAGAATCATCAAGAGTGGGTGAAAAAATGTTCGCTGAGATTTCAGGCAACTCGTAGTTTTTTGCAAGCTTGGAAACCCCTTTCCATGAAAGTGATTTTCGCCAGTCTCTGCTTAGGGCTACATCAACAGCAAACTAACCATAGAGATAGAACTTGAAACTGCTTTATTGTGTCAAGTTTCAAAGAGCTAGCACAAACCGTGGTTTGATTTAGAGTTCCAAATACATGTATCCCTATAGGAGAAAACAGAGGGAGACCTAAAAATGAAAACGGTTACTGCAAACGAACGGTTTAACCTAGAAGAACGAAATTTGGTGACCCAAGTGGTTTTGGTGTACTGATCATTACCTGAAAGATTCATCAAAATTGGGTGAAAAAATGTTTGCTGAGATTTCAGGAAACTCGTAGTTTTTTTGGAAGCTTGGCAACCCCTTTCCATAAAAGTGATTCTCGCCACTCTCTGCTTAGGGCTACATCAACAGAAAACAAACCATAGAGATAGATCTTGAAACTGCTTTATGTGTCAAGTTTCAAAGAGCTAGCACAAACCGTGTTTGATTTAGAGTTCCAAATACATGTATCCCTATAGGAGAAAACAGAGTGAAACCTAAAAATGAAAACGGTTACTGCAAACGAACGGTTTAACCTAGAAGAACGAAATTTGGTGAGCCAAGTGCTTTTGGTGTACTGATCATTACCTGAAAGAATCATCAAAATTGGGTGAAAAAAATGTTTGCTGAGATTTCAGGAAACTCGTAGTGTTTTGGAAGCTTGGCAACCCGTTTCCATGAATGTGATTTTAGTCAGTCTCTACTTAGGGCTACATCAAAAGCAAACAAACCATAGAGATAGAACTTGAAACTGCTTTATTGTGTCAAGTTTCAAAGAGCTAGCACAAACCGTGTTTCATTTAGAGTTCTAAATACATGTATCCCAATAGGAAGAAAACAGAGTGAAACCTAAAAATGAAAACGGTTACTGTAAACGAACTGTTTAACCTAGAAGAACGAAATTTGGTGAGCCAAGTGGTTTTGGTGTACTGATCATTACCTGAAAAGAATCATCAAGATTGGTGAAAAAATGTTGGCTGAGATTTCAGGCAATTCGCAGTTTTTTGGAAGCTTGGCAACCCCTTTCCATGAAAGTGATTTTCGCCAGTCTCTGCTTAGGGCTACATCAACAGCAAACAAACCATAGAATAGAACTTGAAACTGCTTTATTGTGTCAAGTTTCAAAGAGCTAGCACAAACCGTGTTTGATTTAGAGTTCCAAATACATGTATCTTTATAGGAGCAAACAGAGTGAAACCTAAAAATGAAAACGGTTACTGCAAATGAAAGGTTTAACCTAGTAGAACGAAATTTGGTGAGCCAAGTGGTTCTGGTGTACTCATCATTACTTGAAAGTATCATCCAGATTGGGTGAAAAAATGTTGGCTGAGATTTCAGGAACTCGTAGTTTTTTGGAAGCTTGGCAACCCCTTTCCATGAAAGTGATTCTCGCCAGTCTCTGCTTAGGGCTACATCAACAGAAAACAAACCATAGAGATAGAACTTGAAACTGCTTTATTGTGTCAAGTTTCAAAGAGCTAGCACAAACCGTGTTTGACTTAGACTTCCAAATACATGTATCCCTATAGGAGAAAACAGAGTGAAACCTAAAAAGGAAACGGTTACTGCAAACGAACGGTTTAACCTAGAAGAACGAAATTTGGTGAGCCAAGTGGTTTTGGTGTACTGATCATTACCTGAAAGAATCATCAAGATTGGGTCAAAAAATGTTTGCTGAGATTTCAGGAAACTCGTAGTTTTTTGGAAGCTTGGCAACCTGTTTCAATGAATGTGATTTTAGCCAGTCTCTGCTTAGGGCTACATCAACAGCAAACAAACCATAGAGATAGAAATTCAAACTGCTTTATTGTGTCAAGTTCCAAAGAGCTACCACAAACCGTGTTTGATGTAGGGTTCCAAATACATGTATCCCTATAGGAGAAAACAGTGAAACCTAAAAATGAAATCGGTTACTGCAAACGAACGGTTTAACCTAGAAGAACGAAATTTGGTGAGCCAAGTGGTTTTGGTGTACTTATCATTACCTGAAATAAGCATCAAGATTGGGTGAAAAAATGTTGGCTGAGATTTCAGGCAATTCGTAGTTTTTTGGAAGCTTGGCAACCCCTTTCTATTAAAGTGATTTTCGACAGTCTCTGCTTAGGGCTACATCAACAGCAAACAAACCATAGACAAAGAACTTGAAACTGCTTTATTTTGTCAAGTTTCAAAGAGCTAGCACAAACCGTGTTTGATTTAGAGTTCCAAATACATGTATCCCTATAGGAGAAAACAGAGTGAAACCTAAAAATGAAAACGGTTACTGCAAACGAACAGTTTAAACTAGAAGTATGAAATTTGGTGAGCCAAATGGTTTTGGTGTACTGATCATTACCTGAAAAAATCATCAAGATTGGGTGAAAAAATGTTTGCTGAGATTTCAGGCAACTCGTAGTTTTTTGGAAGCTTGGCAACCCCTTTCCATGAAAGGGATTTTCGCCAGTCTCTGCTTAGGGCTACATCAACAGCAAACAAACCATAGAGATAGAACTTGAAACTGCTTTATTGTGTCAAGTTTCAAAGAGCTAGCACAAACCGTGTTTGATTTAGAGTTCCAAATACATGTATCCCTATAGGAGAAAACAGAGTGAAACCTAAAAAGGAAAACGGTTACTGCAAACGAACGGTTTAACCTAGAAGAACGAAATTTGGTGAGCCAAGTGGTTTTGGTGTACTGATCATTACCTGAAAGAATCATCAAGATTGGGTCAAAAAATGTTTGCTGAGATTTCAGGAAACTCGTAGTTTTTTGGAAGCTTGGCAACCTGTTTCAATGAATGTGATTTTAGCCAGTCTCTGCTTAGGGCTACATCAACAGCAAACAAACCATAGAGATAGAAATTCAAACTGCTTTATTGTGTCAAGTTCCAAAGAGCTAGCACAAACCGTGTTTGATGTAGGGTTCCAAATACATGTATCCCTATAGGAGAAAACAGTGAAAACCTAAAAATGAAATCGGTTACTGCAAACGAACGGTTTAACTAGATGAACGAAATTTGGTGAGCCAAGTGGTTTTGGTGTACTGATCATTACCTGAAAGAAGCATCAAGATTGGGTGAAAAAATGTTGGCTGAGATTTCAGGCAACTCGTAGTTTTTGGAAGCTTGGCAACCCCTTTCTATTAAAGTGATTTTCGACAGTCTCTGCTTAGGGCTACATCAACAGCAAACAAACCATAGAGAAAGAACTTGAAACTGCTTTATTTTTGTCAAGTTTCAAAGAGCTAGCACAAACCGTGTTTTGATTTAGAGTTCCAAATACATGTATCCCTATAGGAGAAAACAGAGTGAAACCTAAAAATGAAAACGGTTACTGCAAACGAACAGTTTAAACTAGAAGTATGAAATTTGGTGAGCCAAATGGTTTTGGTGTACTGATCATTACCTGAAAAAATCATCAAGATTGGGTGAAAAAATGTTGGCTGAGATTTTCAGGCAATTCGTAGTTTTTTGGAAGCTTGGCAACCCCTTTCTATTAAAGTGATTTTCGACAGTCTCTGCTTAGGGCTACATCAACAGCAAACAAACCATAGACAAAGAACTTGAAACTGCTTTATTTTGTCAAGTTTCAAAGAGCTAGCACAAACCGTGTTTGATTTAGAGTTCCAAATACATGTATCCCTATAGGAGAAAACAGAGTGAAACCTAAAAATGAAAACGGTTACTGCAAACGAACAGTTTAAACTAGAAGTATGAAATTTGGTGAGCCAAATGGTTTTGGTGTACTGTTCATTACCTGAAAAAATCATCAAGATTGGGTGAAAAAATGTTTGCTGAGATTTCAGGCAACTCGTAGTTTTTTGGAAGCTTGGCAACCCCTTTCCATGAAAGGGATTTTCGCCAGTCTCTGCTTAGGGCTACATCAACAGCAAACAAACCATAGAGATAGAACTTGAAACTGCTTTATTGTGTCAAAGTTTCAAAGAGCTAGCACAAACCGTGTTTGATTTAGAGTTCCAAATACATGTATCCCTATAGGAGAAAACAGAGTGAAACCTAAAAAGGAAAACGGTTACTGCAAACGAACGGTTTAACCTAGAAGAACGAAATTTGGTGAGCCAAGTGGTTTTGGTGTACTGATCATTACCTGAAAGAATCATCAAGATTGGGTCAAAAAATGTTTTGCTGAGATTTCAGGAAACTCGTAGTTTTTTGGAAGCTTGGCAACCTGTTTCAATGAATGTGATTTTAGCCAGTCTCTGCTTAGGGCTACATCAACAGCAAACAAACCATAGAGATAGAAATTCAAACTGCTTTATTGTGTCAAGTTCCAAAGAGCTAGCACAAACCGTGTTTGATGTAGGGTTCCAAATACATGTATCCCTATAGGAGAAAAACAGTGAAACCTAAAAATGAAATCGGTTACTGCAAACGAACGGTTTAACCTAGAAGAACGAAATTTGGTGAGCCAAGTGGTTTTGGTGTACTGATCATTACCTGAAAGAAGCATCAAGATTGGGTGAAAAAATGTTGGCTGAGATTTCAGGCAACTCGTAGTTTTTTGGAAGCTTGGCAACCCCTTTCTATTAAAGTGATTTTCGACAGTCTCTGCTTAGGGCTACATCAACAGCAAACAAACCATAGAGAAAGAACTTGAAACTGCTTTATTTTGTCAAGTTTCAAAGAGCTAGCACAAACCGTGTTTGATTTAGAGTTCCAAATACATGTATCCCTATAGGAGAAAACAGAGTGAAACCTAAAAATGAAAACGGTTACTGCAAACGAACAGTTTAAACTAGAAGTATGAAATTTGGTGAGCCAAATGGTTTTGGTGTACTGATCATTACCTGAAAAAATCATCAAGATTGGGTGAAAAAATGTTTGCTGAGATTTCAGGCAACTCGTAGTTTTTGGAAGCTTGGCAACCCCTTTCCATGAAAGGGATTTTCGCCAGTCTCTGCTTAGGGCTACATCAACAGCAAACAAACCATAGAGATAGAACTTGAAACTGCTTTATTGTGTCAAGTTTCAAAGAGCTAGCACAAACCGTGTTTGATTTAGAGTTCCAAATACATGTATCCCTATAGGAGAAAACAGAGTGAAACCTAAAATGAAACGGTTACTGTAAACGAATGGTTTAACCTATAAGAACGAAATTTGGTGAGCCAAGTTGATTTGGTGTACAGATCATTACCTGAAAGAATCATCAAGATTGGGGGAAAAAATGTTGGCTGAGATTTCTGGCAACTCGTAGTTTTTTGGAAGCTTAGCCACCCCTTTCCATGAAAGTGATTTTCGCCAGTCTCTGCTTAGGGCTACATCAACAGCAAATAAACCATAGAGATAGAACTTGAAACTTCTTTATTGTTTCAAGTTTCAAAGAGCTAGCACAAAACCCTGTTTGATTTAGAGTTCCAAATACATGTATCCCTATAGGAGAAAACAGAGTGAAACCTAAAAAGGAAAACGGTTACTGCAAACGACGGTTTAACATAGAAAAACGAAATTTGGTGAGCCAGTGGTTTTGGTGTACTGAGCATAACCTGAAAGAATCATCAAGAGTGGGTGAAAAAATGTTCGCTGAGATTTCAGGCAACTCGTAGTTTTTTGGAAGCTTGGAAACCCCTTTCCATGAAAGTGATTTTCGCCACTCTCTGCTTAGGGCTACATCAACAGAAAACAAACCATAGAGATAGATCTTGAAACTGCTTTATTGTGTCAAGTTTCAAAGAGCTAGCACAAACCGTGTTTGATTTAGAGTTCCAAATACATGTATCCCTATAGGAGAAAACAGAGTGAAACCTAAAAATGAAAACGGTTACTGCAAACGAACGGTTTAACCTAGAAGAACGAAATTTGGTCAGCCAAGTGGTTTTGGTGTACTGATCATTACCTGAAAGAATCAAAAAAATTGGGTGAAAAAAATGTTTGCTGAGATTTCAGGAAACTCGTAGTGTTTTGGAAGCTTGGCAACCCGTTTCCATGAATGTGATTTTAGTCAGTCTCTACTTAGGGCTACATCAAAAGCAAACAAACCATAGAGATAGAACTTGAAACTGCTTTATTGTGTCAAGTTTCAAAGAGCTAGCACAAACCGTGTTTCATTTAGAGTTCTAAATACATGTATCCCAATAGGAGAAAACAGAGTGAAACCTAAAAATGAAAACGGTTACTGTAAACGAACTGTTTAACCTAGAAGAACGAAATTTGGTGAGCCAAGTGGTTTTGGTGTACTGATCATTACCTGAAAGAATCATCAAGATTGGGTGAAAAAATGTTGGCTGAGATTTCAGGCAATTCGCAGTTTTTTGGAAGCTTGGCAACCCCTTTCCATGAAAGTGATTTTCGCCAGTCTCTGCTTAGGGCTACATCAACAGCAAACAAACCATAGAATAGAACTTGAAACTGCTTTATTGTGTCAAGTTTCAAAGAGCTAGCACAAACCGTGTTTGATTTAGAGTTCCAAATACATGTATCTTTATAGGAGCAAACAGAGTGAAACCTAAAAATGAAAACGGTTACTGCAAATGAAAGGTTTAACCTAGTAGAACGAAATTTGGTGAGCCAAGTGGTTCTGGTGTACTCATCATTACTTGAAAGTATCATCAAGATTGGGTGAAAAAATGTTGGCTGAGATTTCAGGAAACTCGTAGTTTTTTTGGAAGCTTGGCAACCCCTTTCCATGAAAGTGATTCTCGCCAGTCTCTGCTTAGGGCTACATCAACAGAAAACAAACCATAGAGATAGAACTTGAAACTGCTTTATTGTGTCAAGTTTCAAAGAGCTAGCACAAACCGTGTTTGACTTAGACTTCCAAATACATGTATCCCTATAGGAGAAAACAGAGTGAAACCTAAAAAGGAAAACGGTTACTGCAAACGAACGGTTTAACCTAGAAGAACGAAATTTGGTGAGCCAAGTGGTTTTGGTGTACTGATCATTACCTGAAAGAATCATCAAGATTGGGTCAAAAAATGTTTGCTGAGATTTCAGGAAACTCGTAGTTTTTTGGAAGCTTGGCAACCTGTTTCAATGAATGTGATTTTAGCCAGTCTCTGCTTAGGGCTACATCAACAGCAAACAAACCATAGAGATAGAAATTCAAACTGCTTTATTGTGTCAAGTTCCAAAGAGCTACCACAAACCGTGTTTGATGTAGGGTTCCAAATACATGTATCCCTATAGGAGAAAACAGTGAAACCTAAAAATGAAATCGGTTACTGCAAACGAACGGTTTAACCTAGAAGAACGAAATTTGGTGAGCCAAGTGGTTTTGGTGTACTGATCATTACCTGAAAGAAGCATCAAGATTGGGTGAAAAAATGTTGGCTGAGATTTCAGGCAATTCGTAGTTTTTTGGAAGCTTGGCAACCCCTTTCTATTAAAGTGATTTTCGACAGTCTCTGCTTAGGGCTACATCAACAGCAAACAAACCATAGAGAAAGAACTTGAAACTGCTTTATTTTGTCAAGTTTCAAAGAGCTAGCACAAACCGTGTTTGATTTAGAGTTCCAAATACATGTATCCCTATAGGAGAAAACAGAGTGAAACCTAAAAATGAAAACGGTTACTGCAAACGAACAGTTTAAACTAGAAGTATGAAATTTGGTGAGCCAAATGGTTTTGGTGTACTGATCATTACCTGAAAAAATCATCAAGATTGGGTGAAAAAATGTTTGCTGAGATTTCAGGCAACTCGTAGTTTTTTGGAAGCTTGGCAACCCCTTTCCATGAAAGGGATTTTCGCCAGTCTCTGCTTAGGGCTACATCAACAGCAAACAAACCATAGAGATAGAACTTGAAACTGCTTTATTGTGTCAAGTTTCAAAGAGCTAGCACAAACCGTGTTTGATTTAGAGTTCCAAATACATGTATCCCTATAGGAGAAAACAGAGTGAAACCTAAAAATGAAAACGGTTACTGCAAACGAATGGTTTAACCTATAAGAACGAAATTTGGTGAGCCAAGTTGATTTGGTGTACAGATCATTACCTGAAAGAATCATCAAGATTGGGTGAAAAAATTTTGGCTGAGATTTCAGGCAACTCGTAGTTTTTTGGAAGCTTGGCCACCCCTTTCCATGAAAGTGATTTTCGCCAGTCTCTGCATAGGGCTACATCAACAGCAAATAAACCATAGAGATAGAACTTGAAACTTCTTTATTGTGTCAAGTTTCAAAGAGCTAGCACAAACCCTGTTTGATTTAGAGTTCCAAAAACATGTATCCCTATAGGAGAAAACAGAGTGAAACGTAAAAAGGAAAACGGTTACTGCAAACGAATGGTTTAACATAGAAAAACGAAATTTGGTGAGCCAAGTGGTTTTGGTGTACTGAGCATTACCTGAAAGAATCATCAAGATTGGGTAAAAAAATGTTGGCTGAGATTTCAGGCAACTCGTAGTTTTTTTGGAAGCTTGGCAACCCCTTTCCATGAAAGTGATTTTCGCCAGTCTCTGCTTAGGGCTACATTCAACAGCAAACAAACCATAGAGATAGAACTTGAAACTGCTTTATTGTGTCCAGTTTCAAAGAGCTAGCACAAACCGTGTTTCATTTAGAGTTCCAAATACATGTATCCCTATAGGAGAAAACAGAGTGAAACCTAAAAATGAAAACGGTTACTGCAAACGAACGGTTTAACCTAGAAGAACGAAATTTGGTGACCCAAGTGTTTTTGGTGTGCTGATCATTACCTGAAAGAATCATCAAGATTGTGTGAAAAAACGTTGGCTGAGATTTCAGGCAACTCGTAGTTTTTTAGAAGCTTGGCAACCCCTTTCCATGAAAGTGATTTTCGCCAGTCTCTGCTTAGGGCTAAATCAACAGCAAACAAACCAGAGAGATAGAACTTGAAACTGCTTTATTCTGTCAAGTTTCAAAGAGCTAGCACAAACCCTGTTTGATTTAGAGTTCCAAATACATGTATCCCTATAGGAGAAAACAAAGTGAAACCTAAAAATGAAAACGGTTACTGCAAACGAACGGTTTAACCTAGAAGAACGAAACATGGTGAGCCTAGTGGTTTTTGTGTACTGATCATTACCTGAAAGAATTATCAAGATTGGGTGAAAAAATGTTTGCTGAGATTTCAGGAAACTCGTTGTTTTTTGGAAGCTTGGCAACCCCTTTCTATGAAAGTGATTTTCACCATTCTGTGCTTAGGGCTACATCAACAGCAACGAAACCATAGAGATAGAACTAGAAACTGCTTTATTGTGTCAAGTTTCAAAGAGGTACCACAAACTGTGTTTGATTTAGAGTTCCAAATATATGTATTTCTATAGGAGAAAACAGAGTGAAACCTAAAAATGAAAACGGTTACTGCAAACGAACGGTTAAACCTAGAAGAATAAATTTGGTGACCCAAGTGGTTTTGGTGTACTGATCATTACCTGAAAGAATCATCAAGATTGGGTGAAAAAATGTTGGCTGAGATTTCAGGCAACTCGTAGTTTTTTGGAAGCTTGGCAACCCCTTTCCATGAAAGTGATTTTCGCCAATCTCTGCTTAGGGCTACATCAACAGCAAACAAACCATAGAGATACAACTTCAAACTGCTTTATTGTGTCAAGTTCCAAAGAGCAACCACAAACCGTGTTTGATTTAGAGTTCCAAATACATGTATCCCTATAGGAGAAAACAGAGTGAAACCTAAAAATGAAAACGGTTACTGCAAACGAACGGTTTAACCTAGAAGAACGAAATTTGGTGAGCCAAGTGGTTTTGGTGTACTGATCATTACCTGAAAGAATCATTAAGATTGGGTGAAAAAACATTGGCTGAGATTTCAGGCAATTCGTAGTTTTTTGGAAGCTTGGCAACCCCTTTCCATAAAAGTGATTTTCGCCAGTCTCTGCTTAGGGCTACATCAACAGCAAACAAACCATAGACATAGAACTTCAAACTGCTTTATTGTGTCAAGTTTCAAAGAGCTAGCAGAAACCGTGTTTGATTTAGAGTTCCAAATACATGTATCCCTATAGGAGAAAACAGAGTGAAACCTAAAAATGAAAAAGGTTACTGCAAACGAACGGTTTAACCTAGAGGAATGAAATTTGTTGAGCCAAGTGGTTTTGGTGTACTGATCATTACCTGAAAGAATCATAAAGATTGAGTGAAAAACTGTTTGCTGAGATTTCAGGCAACTCGTAGATTTTTGGAAGCTTCGCAACCCCTTTCCATGAAAGTGATTTTCGCCAATCTCTGCTTAGGGCTACATCAACAGCAAACAAACCATAGAGATAGAACTTGAATCTGCTTTATTGTGTCAAGTTCCAAAGAGCTAGCACAAACCGTGTTTGATTTAGAGTTCCAAATACATGTATCCCTATAGGAGAAAACAGAGTGAAACCTAAAAATGAAAACGTTTACTGCAAACGAACGGTTCAACCTAGAAGAACGAAATTGGGTGAGCGAAGTGGTTTTGGTGTACTGATCATTACCTGAAAGAATCATCAAGATTGGTTGAAAAAATGTTTCTAAGCTTTCAGGAAACTCGTAGTTTTTTGGAAGCTTGGCAACCCCTTTAAATGAAAGTCATTTTCGCCCATCTTTGCTTAGGGCTAAATCAACAGCAAACAAACCATTGAGATAGAACTTGAAACTACTTTATTGTGTCAAGTTTCAAAGAGCTAGCACAAACCGTGTTTGATTTAGAGTTCCAAATACATGTATCCCTATAGGAGAAAACAGAGTGAAACATAAAAATGAAAACGGTTACTGCAAACGAACGGTTTAACCTAGAAGAACGAAATTTGGTGAGCCAAGTGGTTTTGGTGTACTCATCATTACCTGAAAGTATCATCAAGATTGGGTGAAAAAATGTTTTCTGAGATTTCAGGCAACACGTAGTTTTTTGGAAGCTTGGCAACCCCTTTCCATGAAAGTGATTTTCGCCAGTCTCTGCTTAGGGCTAAATCAACAGCAAACAAACCAGAGAGATAGAACTTGAAACTGCTTTATTCTGTCAAGTTTCAAAGAGCTAGCACAAACCCTGTTTGATTTAGAGTTCCAAATACATGTATCCCTATAGGAGAAAACAAAGTGAAACCTAAAAATGAAAACGGTTACTGCAAACGAACGGTTTAACCTAGAAGAACGAAACTTGGTGAGCCTAGTGGTTTTGGTGTACTGATCATTACCTGAAAGAATTATCAAGATTGGGTGAAAAAATGTTTGCTGAGATTTCAAGAAACTCGTTGTTTTTTGGAAGCTTGGCAACCCCTTTCTATGAAAGTGATTTTCACCATTCTCTGCTTAGGGCTACATCAACAGCAACCAAACCATAGAGATAGAACTAGAAACTGCTTTATTGTGTCAAGTTTCAAAGAGGTACCACAAACTGTGTTTGATTTAGAGTTCCAAATATATGTATTTCTATAGGAGAAAACAGAGTGAAACCTAAAAATGAAAACGGTTACTGCAAATGAACGGTTTAACCTAGAAGAACAAAATTTGGTGAGCCAAGTGGTTTTGGTGTACTGATCATTACCTTAAGAATCATCAAGATTGGGTGAAAAAATGTGTGCTGAGATTTCAGGCAACTCGTAGATTTTTGGAAGCTTGGCAACCCCTTTAAATGAAAGTGATTTTCGCCAGTCTCTGCTTAGGGCTACATCAACAGCAAACAAACCATAGAGATAGAACTTCAAACTGCTTTATTGTGTCAAGTTTCAAAGAGCTAGCACAAACCGTGTTTGATTTAGAGTTCCAAATACATGTATCCCTATAGGAGAAAACAGAGTGAAACCTAAAAATGAAAACGGTTACTGCAAACGAACGGTTTAACCTAGAAGAACGAAATTGGGTGAGCCAAGTGGTTTTGGTGTACTGATCATTACCTGAAGGAATCATCAAGATTGGGTGAAAAATATTTGCTGAGATTTCAGGCAACTCGTAGTTTTTTGGAAGCTTGGCAACGTCTACACATTAAAGTGATTTTCGCCAGTCCTTGGTTAGGGCTACATCAACAGCAAACAAAGCATAGAGTTAGAACTTGAAACTGCTTTATTGTGTCAAGTTTCAAAGAGCTAGCACAAACCGTGTTTGATTTAGAGTTCCAAATACATGTATCCCTATAGGAGAAAACAGAGTGAAACCTCAAAATGAAACCGGTTACTGCCAACGAACGGTTTAACCTAGAAGAAAGAAATTTGGCGAGCCAAGTGGGATTGGTGTACTGATCATTACCTGAAAGTTTCATCAAGATTGGGTGAAAAAGTGTGTGCTGAGATTTCAGGCAACTCGTAGTTTTTTGGAAGCTTGGCAGGCCCTTTCCATGAAAGTGATTTTCGCAAGTCTCTGCTTAGGGCTACATCAACAGCAAACAAACCAGAGAGATAGAACTTGAAACTGCTTTATTCTGTCAAGTTTCAAAGAGCTAGCACAAACCCTGTTTGATTTAGAGTTCCAAATACATGTATCCCTATCGGAGAAAACAAAGTGAAACCTAAAAATGAAAACGGTTACTGCAAACGAACGGTTTAACCTAGAAGAACGAAACTTGGTGAGCCTATTGGTTTTGGTGTACTGATCATTACCTGAAGAATCATCAAGATTGGGTAAAAAAATGTGTGCTGAGATTTCAGGCAACTCTTAGTTTTTGGGAAGCTTGGCAACCACTTTAAATAAAAGTGATTTTCGCCACTCTGTGCTTAGGGCTACATCAACAGCAAACACACCATAGAGATAGAACTTGAAACTGCTTTATTGTGTCAAGTTTAAAAGAGCTAGCTCAAACCATGTTTGATTTAGAGTTCCAAATACATGTATCCCTATAGGAGAAAACAGAGTGAAACCTAAAAATGAAAACGGTTACTACAAATGAACGGTTTAACCTCGAAGAACGAAATTTGGTGAGCCAAGTGGTTTTGGTGTACTCATCATTACCTGAAAGAATCATCAAGATTGGGTGAAAAAATGTTTGCTGTGATTTCAGGCAACTTGTAGTTTTTTGGATGCTTGGCAACCCCTTTCCATGAAAGTGACTTTCGCCAGTCTCTGCTTAGGGCTACATCAACAGCAAACAAACCATAGAGACAGAACTTGAAACTGCTTTATTGTGTCAGGTTCCAAAGAGCTAGCAAAAACCGTGTTTGGTTTAGAGTTCCAAATACATGTATCCCTATAGGAGAAAACAGAGTGAAACCTAAAAATGAAAACGGTTACTGCAAACGAACGGTTTAATCTAGAATAACGAAATTGGGTGAGCCAAGTGGTTTTGGTGTACTGATCATTACCTGAAAGAATCATCAAGATTGGGTGAAAAAATGTTTGCTGAGATTTCAGGGAACTCGTAGTTTTTTTGAAGCTTGGCAACCCCTTTCCATGAAAGTCATTTTCGCCAGTCTCTGCTTTGGGCTACATCAACAGCAAACAAACCAGAGAGATAGAACTTGAAACTGCTTTATTGTGTCAAGTTTCAAAGAGCTAGCACAAACCGTGTTTGATTTAGAGTTTCAAATATATGTATCCCTATAGGAGAAAACAGAGTGAAACCTAAAAATGAAAACGGTTACTGCAAACGAACGGTTTAACCTAGAAGAACGAAATTGGGTGAGCCAAGTGTTTTTGGTGTACTGATCATTACCTGAAAGAATCATCAAGATTGGGTGAAAAAATGTTGGCTGAGATTTCAGGCAACTCGTAGTTATTTGGAAGCTTGGCAACCCCTTTCCATGAAAGTCATTTTCGCCAGTCTCTGCTTAGGGCTACATCAACAGCAAACAAACCATAGAGATAGAACTTGAAACTGCTTTATTGTGTCAAGTTTCAAAGAGCTTACAAAAACCGTGTTTGATTTAGAGTTCGAAATACATGTATCCCTATAGGAGAAAAGAGTGAAACCTAAAAATAAAAACGGTTACTGCAAACGAATGGTTTAACCTAGAAGAACAAAATTTGGTGAGCCAAGTCGTTTTGGTGTACTCATCATTACCTGAAAGTATCATCAAGATTGGGTGAAAAAATGTTTTCTGAGATTTCAGGCAACACCTAGTTTTTTGGAAGCTTGGCAACCCCTTTCTATGAAAGTGATTTTCGCCAGTCTCTGCTTAGGGCTAAATCAACAGCAAACAAACCAGAGAGATAGAACTTGAAACTGCTTTATTCTGTCAAGTTTCAAAGAGCTAGCACAAACCCTGTTTGATTTAGAGTTCCAAATACATGTATCCCTATCGGAGAAAACAAAGTGAAACCTAAAAATGAAAACGGTTACTGCAAACGAACGGTTTAACCTAGAAGAACGAAACTTGGAGAGCCTAGTGGTTTTGGTGTACTGATCATTACCTGAAAGAATTATCAAGATTGGGTGAAAAAATGTTTGATGAGATTTCAGGAAACTCGTTGTTTTTTGGAAGCTTGGCAACCCCTTTCCATGAAAGTCATTTTCGCCAGTCTCTGCTTAGGGCTACATCAACAGCAAACAAACCATAGAGATAGATCTTGAAACTGCTTTATTGTGTCAAGTTTCAAAGAGCTAGCACAAACCGTGTTTGATTTAGAGTTCCAAATACATGTATCCCTATAGGAGAAAACAGAGTGAAACCTAAAAATGAAAACGGTTACTGCAAACGAACGGTTTAACCTAGAAGAACGAAATTGGGTGAGCCAAGTGGTTTTGGTGTACTGATCATTACCTGAAAGAATCATCAAGATTGGGTGAAAAATATTTGCTGAGATTTCAGGCAACTCGTAGTTTTTTGGACGCTTGGCAACGTCTACACATTTAAGTGATGTTCGCCAGTCCTTGGTTAGGGCTACATCAACAGCAAACAAAGCATAGAGTTAGAACTTGAAACTGCTTTATTGTGTCAAGTTTCAAAGAGCTAGCACAAACCGTGTTTGATTTAGAGTTCCAAATACATGTATCCCTATAGGAGAAAACAGAGTGAAACCTAAAAGTGAAAACAGTTACTGCAAACGAACGGTTTAACCTAGAAGAACGAAATTTTGTGAGCCAAGTGGATTTGGTGTACTGATCATTACCTGAAAGAATCATCAAAATTGGGTGAAAAAATGTTTGCTGAGATTTCAGGAAACTCGTAGTTTTTTTGGAAGCTTGGCAACCTCTATCCATGAAAGTGATTTTCGCCAGTCTCTGCTTAGGGCTACATCAACAGCAAACAAACCATAGAGATAGAACTTGAAACTGCTTTATTGTGTCAAGTTTCAAAGAGCTAGCAAAAACCGTGTTTGATTTAGAGTTCGAAATACATGTATCCCTATAGGAGAAAAGAGTGAAACCTAAAAATAAAAACGGTTACTGCAAACGAATGGTTTAACCTAGAAGAACAAAATTTGGTGAGCCAAGTCGTTTTGGTGTACTCATCATTACCTGAAACTATCATCAAGATTGGGTGAAAAAATGTTTTCTGAGATTTCAGGCAACACCTAGTTTTTTGGAAGCTTGGCAACCCCTTTCCATGAAAGTGATTTTCGCAAATCTCTGCTTAGGGCTACATCAACAGCAAACAAACCAGAGAGATAGAACTTGAAACTGCTTTATTCTGTCAAGTTTCAAAGAGCTAGCACAAACCGTGTTTGATTTAGAGTTCCAAATACATGTATCCCTATCGGAGAAAACAAAGTGAAACCTAAAAATGAAAACGGTTACTGCAAACGAACGGTTTAACCAAGAAGAACGAAATTTAGTGAGCCAAGTGGTTTTGGTATACTGATCACTACCTTAAAGAATCATCAAGATTGGGTGAAAAAATGTTTGCTGAGATTTCAGGCAACACGACGTTTTTTGGAAGCTTGGCAACCCCTTTAAATGAAAGTCATTTTCGCCAGTCTCTGCTTAGAGCTACATCAACAGCAAACAAACCATACAGATAGAACTTGAATCTGCTTTATTCTGTCAAGTTCCAAAGAGCTAGCAAAACCCGTGTTTGATTTAGAGTTCCAATTACATGTATCCCTATAGGAGAAAACAGAGTGAAACCTAAAAATGAAAATGGTTACTACAAACGAACGGTTTAACCTAGAAGAATGAAATTTGGTGAGCCAAGCTGTTTTGGTGTACTCATCATTACCTGAAAGAGTCATCAAGATTGGGTGAAAAAATGTTGGCTGAGATTTCAGACAACTCTTAGTTTTTTGGAAGCTTGGCAACCCCTTTCAATGAAAGTGATTTTCACGAGTCTCTGCTTAGGGCTACATCAACAGCAAACAAACCATAGAGATAGAACTTGAAACTGCTTTATTGTGTCAAGTTTCAAAGAGCTAGCACAAACCGTGTTTGATTTAGAGTTCCAAATACATGTATCCCTATAGGAGAAAACAGAGTGAAACCTAAAAATGAAAACGGTTACTGCAAACGAACGGTTTAACCAAGAAGAACGAAATTTGGTGAGCCAAGTGGTTTTGGTATACTGATCACTACCTTAAAGAATCATCAAGATTGGATGAAAAAATGTTTGCTGAGATTTCAGGCAACACGTAGTTTTTTGGAAGCTTGGCAACCCCTTTCCATGAAAGTGATTCTCGCCACTCTCTGCTTAGGGCTACATCAACAGCAAACAAACCATAGAGATAGAACTTGAAACTGCTTTATTGTGTCAAGTTTCAAAGAGCTAGCACAAACCGTGTTTGATTTAGAGTTCCAAATACATGTATCCCTATAGGAGAAAACAGAGTGAAACCTAAAAATGAAACCGGTTACTGCAAACAAACTGTTTAACCTAGAAGAATGAAATTTGGTGAGCCAAGTGGTTTTCATATACTGATCATTACCTGAAAGAATCATCAAGATTGGGTGAAAAAATGTTTGCTGAGATTTCAGGCAACTCGTAGTTTTTTGGAAGCTTGGCAACCCCTTTCCATGAAAGTCATGTTCGCCAGTCTCTGCTTAGGGCTACATCAACAGCAAACAAACCATAGAGATAGAACTGGAAACTGCTTTATTGTGTCAAATTTCAAAGAGCTAGCACAAACCGTGTTTGATTTAGGGTTCCAAATACATGTATCCCTATAGGAGAAACCAGAGTGAAACCTGAAAATGAAAACGGTTACTGCAAACGAATGGTTTAACCTAGAAGAACGAAATTGGGTGAGCCAAGTGGTTTTGGTGTACTGATCATTACCTGAAAGAATCATCAAGATTGGGTGAAAATATGTTTGCTGACATTTCAGGGAACTCGTAGTTTTTTGGAAGCTTCGCGAAAACCCCTTTCCATGAAAGTCATGTTCGCCAGTCTCTGCTTAGGGCTACATAAACAGCAAACAAACCATAGAGATAGAACTCGAAACTGCTTTATTGTGTCAAGTTTCAAAGAGCTAGCACAAACCGTGTTTGATTTAGAGTTCCAAATACATGTAACCCTATAGGAGAATACAGAGTGAAACCTAAAAATGAAACCGGTTACTGCAAACGAAAGGTTTAACCTAGAAGAACGAAATTTGGTGAGCCAAGTGGATTTGGTGTACTGATCATTACCTGAAAGAATCATCAAGATTGGGTGAAAAAATGTTTGCTGAGATTTCAGGCAACTCGTAGTTTTTTGGAAGCTTGGCAACCCCTTTCCATGAAAGTCATTTTCGCCAGTCTCTGCTTAGGGCTACATCAACAGCAAACAAACCATAGAGTTAGAACTTGAAACTGCTTTATTTTGTCAAGATTCAAAGAGCTAGCACAAACCGTGTTTGATTTAGAGTTCCAAATACATGTATCCCTATAGGAGAAAACAGAGTGAAACCTAAAAATGAAAACGGTTACTGCAAACGAACGGTTTAACCAAGAAGAACGAAATTTTGGTGAGCCAAGTGGTTTTGGTATACTGATCACTACCTTAAAGAATCATCAAGATTGGGTGAAAAAATGTTTGCTGAGATTTCAGGCAACACGTAGTTTTTTGGAAGCTTGGCAACCCCTTTACATGAAAGTGATTCTCGCCACTCTCTGCTTAGGGCTACATCAACAGAAAACAAACCATAGAGATAGAACTTGAAACTGCTTTATTTTGTCAAGATTCAAAGAGCTAGCACAAACCGTGTTTGATTTAGAGTTCCAAATACATGTATCCCTATAGGAGAAAACAGAGTGAAACCTAAAAATGAGACCGGTTACTGCAAACAAACGGTTTAACCTAGAAGAATGAAATTTGGTGAGCCAAGTGGTTTTCATATACTGATCATTACCTGAAAGAATCATCAAGATTGGGTGAAAAAATGTTTGCTGAGATTTCAGGCAACTCGTAGTTTTTTGGAAAGCTTGGCAACCCCTTTCAATGAAAGTCATGTTCGCCAGTCTCTGCTTAGGGCTACATCAACAGCAAACAAACCATAGAGATAGAACTGGAAACTGCTTTATTGTGTCAAATTTCAAAGAGCTAGCACAAACCGTGTTTGATTTAGGGTTCCAAATACATGTATCCCTATAGGAGAAACCAGAGTGAAACCTGAAAATGAAAACGGTTACTGCAAACGAATGGTTTAACCTAGAAGAACGAAATTGGTGAGCCAAGTGGTTTTGGTGTACTGATCATTACCTGAAAGAATCATCAAGATTGGGTGAAAATATGTTTGCTGACATTTTCAGGGAACTCGTAGTTTTTTGGAAGCTTCGCGAAAACCCATTTCCATGAAAGTCATGTTCGCCAGTCTCTGCTTAGGGCTACATCTACAGCAAACAAACCATAGAGATAGAACTCGAAACTGCTTTATTGTGTCAAGTTTCAAAGAGCTAGCACAAACCGTGTTTGATTTAGAGTTCCAAATACATGTAACCCTATAGGAGAATACAGAGTGAAACCTAAAAATGAAACCGGTTACTGCAAACGAACGGTTTAACCTAGAAGAACGAAATTTGGTGAGGCAAGTGGTGGTTTTGGTGTACTCATCATTACCTGAAAGAATTATCAAGATTGGGTTAAAAAATTGTGGTGAGATTTCAGGAAACTCGTAGTTTTTTGGAAGCTTGATAACCCCTTTAAATGAAAGTGATTTTCGCCAGTCTCTGCTTAGGGCTACATCAACAGCAAACAAACCATAGAGATAGAACTTGAAACTGCTTTATTGTGTCATTTTTCAAAGAGCTAGCACAAACCGTGTTTGATTTAGAGTTCGAAATACATGTATTCCTATAGGAGAAAACAGAGTGAAACCTAAAAATGTTACCGGTTACTGCAAACGAACGGTTTTACCTAGAAGAACGAAATTTGGTGAGGCAAGTGGTTTTGGTGTACTCATCATTACCTGAAAGAATCATCAAGATTGGGTGAAAAAATGTTTGCTGAGATTTCAGGCAACTCGTAGTTTTTTGGAAGCTTGGCAACCCCTTTCCATGAAAGTGATTTTCGCCAGTCTCTGCTTAGGGCTACATCAACAGCAAACAAACCATAGACATAGAACTTGAAACTGCTTTATTGTGTCAAGTTTCAAAGAGCTAGCACAAACCGTGTTGGATTTAGAGTTCCAAATACATGTATCCCTATAGGATAAAACAGAGTGAAACCTAAAAATGAAACCGGTTACTGGAAACGAACGGTTTAACCTAGAAGAACGAAATTTGGTGAGCCAAGTGGTTTTGGTGTACTGATCATTACCTGAAAGAATCATCAAGAGTGGGTGAAAAAATATTTGCTTAGATTTCAGGGAACTCGTAGTTTTTTTGAAGCTTAGCAACCCCTTTTCATGAAAGTGATTTTCGCCAGTCTCTGCTTAGGGATACATCAACAGCAAACAAATCATAGAGATACAACTTGAAACTGCTTTATTGTGTCAAGTTTCAAAGAGGTAGCAAAACCTTGTTTGATTTAGAGTTCCAAATACATGTATCCCTATAGGTGAAAACAGAGTGAAACCTAAAAATGAAAACGGTTACTGCAAACGAACGGTTTAACCTAGAAGAACGAAATTTGGTGAGCCAAGTGGTTTTGGTGTACTGATCATTACCTGAAAGAATCATGAAGATTGGGTGAAAAAATGTTTGCTGAGATTTCAGGCAACTCGTAGTTTTTTGGGCTTCGCAAACCCTTTCCATCAAAGTGATTTTCGCCAATCTCTGCTTAGGCTACATCAACAGCAAACAAACAATAGAGATAGAACTTGAAACTGCTTTATTGTGTCACGTTTCAAACAGCTAGCACAAACCGTGTTTGATTTAGAGTTCCAAATACATGTATCCCTATAGGAGAAAACAGAGTGAAACCTAAAAATGAAACGGTTACTGCAAACGAACGGTTTAACCTAGAAGAACGAAATTTGGTGAGCCAAGTGGTTTTGGTGTACTGATCTTACCTGAAAGAATCATGAAGATTGGGTGAAAGAATGTTTGCTGAGATTTCAGGCAACTCGTAGTTTTTTAAAAGCTTGGCAACCCCTTTTCATGAAAGACATGTTCGCCAGTCTCTGCTTAGGGCTAAATCAACAGCAAACAAACCATAGAGATAGAACTTGAAACTGCTTTATTGTGTCAAGTTTCAAAGAGCTAGCACAAACCGTGTTTGATTTAGAGTTCCAAATACATGTATCCCTATAGGAGAAAACAGAGTGAAACCTAAAAATGAAAACGGTTACTGTAAACGAACGGTTTAACCTAGAAGAACGAAATTTGGTGAGCCAAGTGGTTTTGGTGTACTGATCATTACCTGAAAGAATCATCAAGATTGGGTAAAAAAATGTTTGCTGAGATTTCACGCAACTCGTAGTTTTTTGGAAGCTTGGCAACCCCTTTCCATGAAAGTGATTTTCGCCAGTCTCTGCTTAGGGCTACATCAACAGCAAACAAACCATACAGATAGAACTTGAAACTGCTTTATTGTGTCCAGTTCAAAGAGCTAGCACAAACCGTGTTTGATTTAGAGTTCCAAATACATGTATCTCTATAGGAGAAAACAGGGTGAAACCTAAAAATGAAACCGGTTACTGCAAACGAACGGTTTAACCTAGAAGAACGAAATTTGGTGAGCCAAGTGGTTTTGGTGTACTGATCATTACCTGAAAGAATCATCAAGATTGGGTGAAAAAATGTTGCTGAGATTTCAGGCAACTCGTAGTTTTTTGGAAGCTTAGCAACACCTTTTCATGAAAGTGATTTTCGCCAGTCTCTGCTTAGGCTACATAAACAGCAAACAAACCATAGAAATAGACCTTGAAACTGCTTTATTGTGTCAAGTTTCAAAGAGCTAGCAAAAACCGTGTTTGATTTAGAGTTCCAAATACATGTATCCCTATAGGAGAAAACAGAGTCAAAACTAAAAATGAAAACGGTTACTGCAAACGAACGGTTTAACCTAGAAGAACAAAATTTGGTGAGCCAAGTGGTTTTGGTGTACTGATCATTACCTGAAAGAATCATCAAGATTGGGTGAAAAAATGTTTGCTGAGATTTCAGGCAACTCCTAGTTTTTTGGAAGCTTGGCAACACCGTTCCATGAAAGTGATTTTCGCCAGTCTCTGCTTAGGGCTACATCAACAGCAAACAAACCATAGAGATAGAACTTGAAACAGCTTTATTGTGTCAAGTTTCAAAGAGCTAGCACAAACCGTGTTTGATTTAGATTTCAAATACCTGTATCCCTATAGGAGAAAACAGAGTGAAACCTAAAAATGAAAACGGTTACTGCAAACGAACGGTTTAACCTAGAAGAACGAAACTTGGTGAGGCAAGTGGTTTTGGTGTACTCATTATTACCTGAAAGAATCATCAAGATTGGGTGAAAAAATGTTTGCTGAGATTTCAGGCAACTCGTAGTTTTTTGGAAGCTTGGCAACCCCTTTCCATGAAAGTGATTTTCGCCAGTCTCTGCTTAGGGCTACATCAACAGCAAACAAACCATAGACATAGAACTTGAAACTGCTTTATTGTGTCAAGTTTCAAAGAGCTAGCACAAACCGTGTTGGATTTAGAGTTCCAAATACATTATCCCTATAGGATAAAACAGAGTGAAACCTAAAAAATGAAACCGGTTACTGCAAATGAACGGTTTAACCTAGAAGAACGAAAGTTGGTGAGCCAAGTGGTTTTGGTGTACTGATCATTACCTGGAAAGAATCATCAAGATTGGGTGAAAAAATGTTTGCTTAGATTTCAGGGAACTCGTAGTTTTTTTGAAGCTTAGCAACCCCTTTTCATGAAAGTGATTTTCGCCAGTCTCTGCTTAGGGATACATCAACAGCAAACAAATCATAGAGATACAACTGAAACTGCTTTATTGTGTCAAGTTTCAAAGAGGTAGCAAAACCTTGTTTGATTTAGAGTTCCAAATACATGTATCCCTATAGGTGAAAACAGAGTGAAACCTAAAAATGAAAACGGTTACTGCGAAACGAACGGTTTAACTTAGAAGAATGAAATTTGGTGAGCCAAGTGGTTTTGGTGTACTGATCATTACCTGAAAGAATCATCAAGATGGGTGACAAAATGTTTGCTGAGATTTCAGGGAACTCGTAGTTTTTTGGGATTCGCAACCCCTTTCCATCAAAGTGATTTTTGCCAATCTCTGCCTAGGGCTACATCAACAGCAAACAAACAATAGAGATAGAACTTGAAACTGCTTTATTGTGTCAAGTTTCAAAAAGCTAGCACAAACCGTGTTTGATTTAGAGTTCCAAATACATGTATCCCTATAGGAGAAAACAGAGTGAAACCTAAAATGAAAACGGTTACTGCAAACAAATTGTTTAACCTAGAAGAACGAAATTTGGTGAGCCAAGTGGTTTGATGTACTGATCATTATCTGAAAGAATCATCAAGATTGGGTGAAAAAACGTTTGCTGAGATTTCAGGCAAGTCGTAGTTTTTGGAGGCTTAGAAACCCCTTTTCCTGAAAGTGATTTTCGCCAGTCTCTGCTTAGGGCTACATAACAGCAAACAAACCATATAGATAGAACTTGAATCTCCTTTATTGTGTCAAGTTTCAAAGAGCTAGCACAAACCGTGTTTGATTTAGAGTTCCAAATACATGTATCCCTATAGGTGAAAACAGAGTGAAACCCTAAAAATGAAAACGGTTACTACAAAACGAACGGTTTAACCTAGAAGAACGAAATTTGGTGAGCCAAGTGGTTTTGGTGTACTGATCATTACCTGAAAGAATCATGAAGATTGGGTGAAAAAATGTTTGCTGAGATTTCAGGCAACTCGTAGTTTTTTGGGCTTGCAAACCCTTTCCATCAGTGATTTTCGCCAATCTCTGCTTAGGGCTACATCAACAGCAAACAAACAATAGAGATAGAACTTGAAACTGCTTTATTGTGTCACGTTTCAAACAGCTAGCACAAACCGTGTTTGATTTAGAGTTCCAAATACATGTATCCCTATAGGAGAAAACAGAGTTAAACCTAAAAATGAAAACGGTTACTGCAAACGAACGGTTTAACCTAGAAGAACGAAATTTGGTGAGCCAAGTGGTTTTGGTATACTGATCATTACCTGAAAGAATCATGAAGATTGGGTGAAAGAATGTTTGCTGAGATTTCAGGCAACTCGTAGTTTTTTAAAAGCTTGGCAACACCTTTTCATGAAAGTCATGTTCGCCAGTCTCTGCTTAGGGCTACATCAACAGCAAACAAACCATAGAGATAGAACTTGAAACTGCTTTATTGTGTCAAGTTTCAAAGAGCTAGCACAAACCGTGTTTGATTTAGAGTTCCAAATACATGTATCCCTATAGGAGAAAACAGAGTGAAACCTAAAAATGAAACCCGTTACTGCAAACGAACGGTTTAACCTAGAAGAACGAAATTTGGTGAGCCAAGTGGTTTTGGTGTACTGATCATTACCTGAAAGAATCATCAAGATTGGGTAAAAAAATGTTTGCTGAGATTTCACGCAACTCGTAGTTTTTTGGAAGCTTGGCAACCCCTTTCCATGAAAGTGATTTTCGCCAGTGTCTGCTTAGGACTACATCAACAGCAAACAAACCATAGAGATAGAACTTGAAACAGCTTTATTGTGTCAAGTTTCAAAGAGCTAGCACAAACCGTGTTTGATTTAGAGTTCCAAATACATGTATCCCTATAGGAGAAAACAGAGTTAAACCTAAAAATGAAAACGGTTACTGCAAACGAACGGTTTAACCTAGAAGAACGAAATTTGGTGAGCCAAGTGGTTTTGGTATACTGATCATTACCTGAAAGAATCATGAAGATTGGGTGAAAGAATGTTTGCTGAGATTTCAGGCAACTCGTAGTTTTTTAAAAGCTTGGCAACCCCTTTTCATGAAAGTCATGTTCGCCAGTCTCTGCTTAGGGCTACATCAACAGCAAACAAAGCATAGAGAGAGAACTTGAAACTGCTTTATTATGTCAAGTTTCAAAGAGCTAGCCCAAACCGTGTTTGATTTAGAGTTCCAAATACATGTATCCCTATAGGAGAAAACAGAGTGAAACCTATAAATGAAAACGGTTACTGCAAACAAATGGTTTAACCTAGAAGAACGAAATTTGGTGAGCCAAGTGGGTTTCGTGTACTGATCATTATCTGAAAGAATCATCAAGATTGGGTGAAAAAACGTTTGCTGAGATTTCAGGCAAGTCGTAGTTTTTTGGATGATTAGCAACCCCTTTTCATGAAAGTGATTTTCGTCAGTCTCTGCTTAGGGCTACATAACAGCAAACAAAGCATAGAGAGAGAACTTGAAACTGCTTTATTGTGTCCAGTTTCAAAGAGCTAGCACAAACCGTGTTTGATTTAGAGTTCCAAATACATGTATCCCTATAGGAGAAAACAGAGTGAAACCTAAAAATGAAACCGGTTACTGCAAACGAACGGTTTAACCTAGAAGAACGAAATTTGGTGAGCCAAGTGGTTTTGGTGTACTGATCATTACTTGAAAGAATCATCAAGATTGGGTGAAAAAATGTTTGCTGAGATTTCAGGACACTCGTAGATTTTTGGAAGCTTGGCAACCCCTTTCGATGAAAGTGATTTTCGCCAGTGTCTGCTTAGGACTACATCAACAGCAAACAAACCATAGAGATAGAACTGGAAACTGCTTTATTGTGTCAAGTTTCAAAGAGCTAGCCCAAACCGTGTTTGATTTAGAGTTCCAAATACATGTATCCCTATAGGAGAAAACAGAGTGAAACCTAAAAATGAAACCGGTTACTGCAAATGAACGGTTTAACCTAGAAGAACGAAATTTGGTGAGCCAAGTGGTTTTGGTGTACTCATCATTACCTGAAAGAATCATCAAGATTGGGTAAAAAAATGTTTGCTGAGATTTCAGGCAACTCGTAGTTTTTTGGAAGCTTGGCAACCCCTTTCCATGAAAGTGATTTTCGCCAGTCTCTGCTTAGGGCTACATCAACAGCAAACAAAGCATAGAGAGAGAACTTGAAACTGCTTTATTGTGTCAAGTTTCAAAGAGCTAGCCCAAACCGTGTTTGATTTAGAGTTCCAAATACATGTATCCCTATAGGAGAAAACAGAGTGAAACCTATAAATGAAAACGGTTACTGCAAACAAATGGTTTAACCTAGAAGAACGAAATTTGGTGAGCCAAGTGGGTTTCGTGTACTGATCATTATCTGAAAGAATCATCAAGATTGGGTGAAAAAACGTTTGCTGAGATTTCAGGCAAGTCGTAGTTTTTTGGATGATTAGCAACCCCTTTTCATGAAAGTGATTTTCGTCAGTCTCTGCTTAGGGCTACATAACAGCAAACAAAGCATAGAGAGAGAACTTGAAACTGCTTTATTGTGTCCAGTTTCAAAGAGCTAGCACAAACCGTGTTTGATTTAGAGTTCCAAATATATGTATCCCTATAGGAGAAAACAGAGTGAAACCTAAAAATGAAACCGGTTACTGCAAACGAACGGTTTAACCTAGAAGAACGAAATTTGGTGAGCCAAGTGGTTTTGGTGTACTGATCATTACTTGAAAGAATCATGAAGATTGGGTGAAAAAATGTTTGCTGAGATTTCAGGACACTCGTAGATTTTTGGAAGCTTGGCAACCCCTTTCCATGAAAGTGATTTTTGCCATTCGCTGCTTAGGGCTACATCAACAGCAAACAAACCATAGAGATAGAACTGGAAACTGCTTTATTGTGTCAAGTTTCAAAGAGCTAACGTAAACCGTGTTTGATTTAGAGTTCCAAATACATGTATCCCTATAGGAGAAAACAGAGTGAAACCTAAAAATGAAACTGGTTACTGCAAACGAACGGTTAAACCTAGAAGAACGAAATTTGGTGAACCAAGTAGTTTTGGTGTACTGATCATTACCTGAAAGAATCATCAAGATTGGGTGAAAAAATGTTGCCTGAGATTTCAGGCAACTCGTAGTTTTTTGGAAGCTTGGCAACCTGTTTCCATGAAAGTGATTTTCGCCAGTCTCTGCTTAGGGCTACATCAACAGCAAAAAACCATAGAGATAGAACTTGAAACTGCTTTATTGTGTCAAGTTTCAAAGAGCTAGCACAAACCGTGTTTGATTTAGAGTTCCAAATACATGTATCCCTATAGGAGAAAACAGAGTGAAACCTAAAAATGAAAACGGTTACTGCAAACGAACGGTTTAACCTAGAAGAACGAAATTTGGTGAGGCAAGTTGTTTTGGTGTACTCATCATTACCTGAAATAATCATCAAGATTGGGTGAAAAAATGTTTGCTGAGATTTCAGGCAGCTCGTAGTTTTTTGGAAGCTTGGCAACCTGTTTCTATGAAAGTGATTTTCGCCAGTCTCTGCTTAGGGCTACATAAACAGCAAACAAACCATAGAAATAGACCTTGAAACTGCTTTATTGTGTCAAGTTTCAAGAGCTAGCACAAACCGTGTTTGATTTAGAGTTCCAAATACATGTATCCCTATAGGAGAAAACAGAGTCAAAACTAAAAATGAAAACAGTTACTGCAAACGAACGGTTTAACCTAGAAGAACGAAATTTGGTGAGCCAAGTGGTTTTGGTGTACTGATCATTACCTGAAAGAATCATCACGATTGGGTGAAAAAATGTTTGCTGAGATTTCAGGAAACTCGTAGTTTTTTGGAAGCTTGGCAACACCGTTCCATGAAAGTGATTTTCGCCAGTCTCTGCTTAGGGCTACATCAACAGCAAAAAAACCATAGAGATAGAACTTGAAACTGCTTTATTGTGTCAAGTTTCAAAGAGCTAGCCCAAATCGTGTTTGATTTAGAGTTCCAAATACATGTATCCCTATAGTAGAAAACAGAGTGAAACCTAAAAATGAAAACGGTTACTGCAAACAAATGGTTTAACCTAGAAGAACGAAATTTGGTGAGCCAAGTGGTTTTGGTGTACTGATCATTATCTGAAAGAATCATCAAGATTGGTTGAAAAAATGTTTGCTGAGATTTCAGGACACTCGTATTTTTTTGGAAGCTTTTCAACCCATTTCTATGAAAGTGATTTTCGCCAGTCTCTGCTTAGGGCTACATCAACAGCAAACAAACCATAGAGAGAGAACTTGAAACTGCTTTATTGTGTCAAGTTTCAAAGAGCTAACACAAACCGTATTTAATTTAGAGTTCCAAATAAATGTATTCCTATAGGAGAAAACAGAGTGAAACCTAAAAATGAAACTGGTTACTGCAAACGAACGGTTTAACCTAGAAGAACGAAATTTGGTGAGCCAAGTGGTTTTGGTGTACTGATCATTATCTGAAAGAATCATCAAGATTAGGTGAAAAAATGTTTGCAGAGATTTCAGGCAACTCGTAGTTTTTTGGAAGCTTAGCAACCCCTTTTCATGAAAGTGATTTTCGCCAGTCTCTGCTTAGGGCTACATAAACAGCAAACAAACCGTAGAAATAGACCTTGAAACTGCTTTATTGTGTCAAGTTTCAAAGAGCTAGCACAAACCGTGTTTGATTTAGAGTTCCAAATATATGTATCCCTATAGGAGAAAACAGAGTCAAAACTAAAAATGAAAACGGTTACTGCAAACGAACGGTTTAACCTAGAAGAACGAAATTTGGTGAGCCAAGTGGTTTTGGTGTACTCATCATTACCTGAAAGAATCATCAAGATTTGGTGAAAAAATGTTTGCTGAGATTTCAGGCAACTCGTAGTTTTTTGGGATTCGCAACCCCTTTCCATCAAAGTGATTTTCGCCAGTCTCTGCTTAGGGCTACATCAACAGCAAATAAACCGTAGAGATAGAACTTGAAACTGCTTTATTGTGTCAAGTTTCAAAGAGCTAGCACAAACCGTGTTTGCTTTAGAGTTCCAAATACATGTATCCCTATAGGAGAAAACAGAGTGAAAAATAAAAATGAATCCGGTTACTGCGAATGAATGGTTTAACCTAGAAAAACGACATTTGGTGAGCCAAGTTATTTTGGTGTACTGATTATTACCTGAAAGAATCATCAAGATTGGGTGAAAAAATGTTTGCTGAGATTTCAGGCAACTCGTAGTTTTTTGGAAGCTTGGCAACCCCTTTCCATGAAAGTCATTTTCGCCAGTCTCTGCTTAGGGCTACATCAACAGCAAACAAACCATAGAGATAGAACTTGAAACTGCTTTATTGTGTAAAGTTTCAAATAGCTAGCACAAACCGTGTTTGATTTAGAGTTCCAAATACATGTATCCCTATATGAGAAAAGAGTGAAACCTAAAAATGAAAACAGTTACTGCAAACGAACGGTTTAACCTAGAAGAACGAAATTGGCTGAGCCAATTGGTATTGGTATACTGATCATTACCTGAAAGAATCATCAAGATGGGGTGAAAAAATGTTTGCTGAGATTTCAGGCAACACGTAGTTTTTGGAAGCTTGGCAACCCCTTTAAATGAAAGTGATTTTCGCCAGTCTCTGCTTAGGGCTACATCAACAGCAAACAAACCATAGAGATAGAACTTGAAACTGCTTTATTGTGTCAAGTTTCAAAGAGCTAGCACAAACCGTGTTTGATTTAGAGTTCCAAATACATGTATCCCTATAGGAGAAAACAGAGTGAAACCTAAAAATGAAAACGGTTATTGCAAACGAAGGGTTTAACCTAGAAGACCGTAATTTGGTGAGCCAAGTGGTTTTGGTGTACTCATCATTACCTGAAAGTATCATCAAGATTGGGTGAAAAAATGTTTGCTGAGATTTCAGGCAACTTGTAGTTTTTTGGAAGCTTCGCAACCCCTTTCCATGAAAGTGATTTTTGCCAGTCTCTGCTTAGGGCTACATCAACAGCAAACAAAGCATAGAGAGAGAACTTGAAATTGATTTATTGTGTCAAGTTTCAAAGAGCTAGCACAAACCGTGTTTGATTTACAGTTCCAAATACATGTATCCCTATGGGAGAAAACAGAGTGAAACCTAAAAATGTAACCGGTTACTGCAAACGAACGGTTTAACCTAGAAGAACGAAATTTGGTGAGCCAAGTGGTTTTGGTGTACTGATCATTACCTGAAAGAATCATCAAGATTGGGTGAAAAAATGTTTGCTGAGATTTCAGGCAACTCGTAGTTTTTTGGAAGCTTAGCAAACCCTTTTCATGAAAGTGATTTTCGCCAGTCTCTGCTTAGGGCTACATCAACAGCAAACAAACCATAGAGATAGAACTTGAAACTGCTTTATTGTGTCAAGTTTCAAAGAGCTAGCACAAACCGTGTTTGATTTAGAGTTCCAAATACATGTATCCCTATAGGAGAAAACAGAGTGAAACCTAAAAATTAAACCGGTTACTGCAAACGAACGGTTTAACCTAGAAGAACGAAATTTGGTGAGCCAAGTGCTTTTGGTATACTGATCATTACCTGAAAGAATCATCAAGATTGGGTGAAAAAATGTTTGCTGAGATTTCAGGCAACTCGTAGTTTTTTGGAAGCTTGGCAATGCCTTTCTATGGAAGTCATGTCCGCCAGTCTCTGCTTAGGGCTACATCAACAGAAAACAAACCATAGAGATAGAACTGGAAACTGCTTTATTGTGTCAAGTTTCAAAGAGCTAGCAGAAACCATGTTTGATTTAGAGTTCCAAATACATGTATCCCTATAGGAGAAAACAGAGTGAAACCTAAAAATTAAACCGGTTACTGCAAATGAACGGTTTAACCTACAAGAACCAAATTGGGTGAGCCAAGTGGTTTCAGTGTACTGATCATTACCTGAAAGAATCATCAAGATTGGGTGAAAAAATGTTTGCTGAGATTTCAGGCAACTCGTAGTTTTTTGGAAGCTTGGCAACCCCTTTCCATGAAAGTGATTTTCCCCAGTCTCTGCTTAGGGCTACATCAACAGCCAACAAACCATAGAGATAGAACTGAAAACTGCTTTATTGTGTCAAGTTTCAAAGAGCTAGCACAAACCGTGTTTGATTTAGAGTTCCAAATACATGTATCCCTATAGGAGAAAGCAGAGTGAAACCTAAAAATGAAAACGGTTATTGCAAACGAAGGGTTTAACCTAGAAGACCGTAATTTGGTGAGCCAAGTGGTTTTGGTGTACTCATCATTACCTGAAAGTATCATCAAGATTGGGTGAAAAAATGTTGGCTGAGATTTCAGGCAACTTGTAGTTTTTTGGAAGCTTCGCAACCCCTTTCCATGAAAGTGATTTTCGCCAGTCTCTGCTTAGTGCTACATCAACAGCAAACAAAGCATAGAGAGAGAACTTGAAATTGATTTATTGTGTCAAGTTTCAAAGAGCTAGCACAAACCGTGTTTGATTTACAGTTTTAAATACATGTATCCCTATAGGAGAAAACAGAGTGAAACCTAAAAATGAAACCGGTTACTGCAAACGAACGGTTTAACCTAGAAGAACGAAATTTGGTGAGCCAAGTGGTTTTGGTGTACTGATCATTACCTGAAAGAATCATCAAGATTGGGTGAAAAAATGTTTGCTGAGATTTCAGACAACTCGTAGTTTTTTTGGAAGCTTAGCAAACCCTTTTCATGAAAGTGATTTTCGCCAGTCTCTGCTTAGGGCTACATCAACAGCAAACAAACCATAGAGATAGAACTTGAAACTGCTTTATTGTGTCAAGTTTCAAAGAGCTAGCACAAACCGTGTTTGATTTAGAGTTCCAAATACATGTATCCCTATAGGAGAAAACAGAGTGAAACCTAAAAATGAAACCGGTTACTGCAAACGAACTGTTTAACCTAAAGGAACGAAATTTGGTGAGCCAAATGGTTTTGGTGTACTGATCATTACCTGAAAGAATCATCAAGATTGGGTGAAAAAATGTTTGCTGAGATTTCAGGCTACTCGTAGTTTTTTGGAAGCTTGGCAACCCCTTTAAATGAAAGTGATTTTCGCCAGTCTCTGCTTAGGGCTACATCAACAGCAAAGAAACCATAGAGATAGAACTTGAAACTGCTTTATTGTGTCAAGTTTCAAAGAGCTAGCACAAACCGTGTTTGATTTAGAGTTCCAAATACATATATCCCTATAGGAGAAAACAGAGTGAAACCTAAAAATGAAACCGGTTACTGCAAACGAACGGTTTAACCTAGAGGAACGAAATTTGGAGAGCCAAGTGGTTTTGGTGTACTGATTATTACCTGAAAGAATCATCAAGATTGGGTGAAAAAATGTTTGCTGAGATTTCAGGCAACTCGTAGTTTTTTGGAAACTTGGCAACCCCTTTCCATGAAAGTCATTTTCGCCAGTCTCTGCTTAGGGCTACATCAACAGCAAACAAACCATAGAGATAGAACTTGAAACTGCTTTATTGTGTAAAGTTTCAAAGAGCTAGCACAAACCGTGTTTGATTTAGAGTTCCAAATACATGTATCCCTATAGGAGAAAACAGAGTGAAACCTAAAAATGAAACCGGTTACTGCAAACGAATGGTTTAACCTAGATGAACGAAATTTGGTGAGCCAAGTGGTATTGGTATACTGATCATTACCTGAAAGAACCATCAAGATTGGGTGAAAAAATGTTTGCTGAGATTTCAGGCAACACGTAGTTTTTTGGAAGCTTGGCAACCCCTTTAAATGAAAGTGATTTTCGCCAGTCTCTACTTAGGGCTACATCAACAGCCAACAAACCATAGAGATAGAACTGAAAACTGCTTTATTGTGTCAAGTTTCAAAGAGCTAGCACAAACCGTGTTTGATTTAGAGTTCCAAATACATGTATCCCTATAGGAGAAAGCAGAGTGAAACCTAAAAATGAAACCGGTTACTGCAAACGAACGGTTTAACCTAGAAGAACGAAATTGGGTGAGCTAAGTGGTTTTGGTGTACTGATCATTACCTGAATGATCATCAAGATTGGGTGAAAAAATGTTTGCTGAGATTTCAGGCAACTCGTAGTTTTTTGGAAACTTGGCAACCTTTTTCCATGAAAGTGATTTTCGCCAGAAACTGCTTAGGGCTAGATCAACAGCAAACAAACCATAGACATAGAACTTGAAACTGCTTTATTGTGTCAAGTTTCAAAGAGCTAGCACAAACCGTGTTTGATTTAGAGTTCCAAATACATGTATCCCTATAGGAGAAAACAGAGTGAAACCTAAAAATGAAAACGGTTACTGCAAACGAACGGTTTAACCTAGAAGAACGAAATTTGCTGAGCCAAGTGGTATTGGTATACTGATCATTACCTGAAAGAATCATCAAGATGGGGTGAAAAAATTTTGCTGAGATTTCAGGCAACACGTAGTTTTTTGGAAGCTTGGCAACCCCTTTAAATGAAAGTGATTTTCGCCAGTCTATGCTTAGGGCTACATCAACAGCAAACAAACCATAGAGATAGAACTTGAAACTGCTTTATTGTGTCAAGTTTCAAAGAGCTAGCACAAACCGTGTTTGATTTAGAGTTCCAAATACATGTATCCCTATAGGAGAAAACAGAGTGAAACCTAAAAATGAAAACGGTTATTGCAAACGAAGGGTTTAACCTAGAAGACCGTAATTTGGTGAGCCAAGTGGTTTTGGTGTACTCATCATTACCTGAAAGTATCATCAAGATTGGGTGAAAAAATGTTGGCTGAGATTTCAGGCAACTTGTAGTTTTTTGGAAGCTTCGCAACCCCTTTCCATGAAAGTGATTTTCGCCAGTCTCTGCTTAGTGCTACATCAACAGCAAACAAAGCATAGAGAGAGAACTTGAAATTGATTTATTGGGTCAAGTTTCAAAGAGCTAGCACAAACCGTGTTTGATTTACAGTTTTAAATACATGTATCCCTATAGGAGAAAACAGAGTGAAACCTAAAAATGAAACCGGTTACTGCAAACGAACGGTTTAACCTAGAAGAACGAAATTTGGTGAGCCAAGTGGTTTTGGTGTACTGATCATTACCTGAAAGAATCATCAAGATTGGGTGAAAAAATGTTTGCTGAGATTTCAGACAACTCGTAGTTTTTTGGAAGCTTAGCAAACCCTTTTCATGAAAGTGATTTTCGCCAGTCTCTGCTTAGGGCTACATCAACAGCAAACAAACCATAGAGATAGAACTTGAAACTGCTTTATTGTGTCAAGTTTCAAAGAGCTAGCACAAACCGTGTTTGATTTAGAGTTCCAAATACATGTATCCCTATAGGAGAAAACAGAGTGAAACCTAAAAATGAAACCGGTTACTGCAAACGAACTGTTTAACCTAAAGGAACGAAATTTGGTGAGCCAAATGGTTTTGGTGTACTGATCATTACCTGAAAGAATCATCAAGATTGGGTGAAAAAATGTTTGCTGAGATTTCAGGCTACTCGTAGTTTTTTGGAAGCTTGGCAACCCCTTTAAATGAAAGTGATTTTCGCCAGTCTCTGCTTAGGGCTACATCAACAGCAAAGAAACCATAGAGATAGAACTTGAAACTGCTTTATTGTGTCAAGTTTCAAAGAGCTAGCACAAACCGTGTTTGATTTAGAGTTCCAAATACATATATCCCTATAGGAGAAAACAGAGTGAAACCTAAAAATGAAACCGGTTACTGCAAACGAACGGTTTAACCTAGAGGAACGAAATTTGGAGAGCCAAGTGGTTTTGGTGTACTGATTATTACCTGAAAGAATCATCAAGATTGGGTGAAAAAATGTTTGCTGAGATTTCAGGCAACTCGTAGTTTTTTGGAAGCTTGGCAACCCCTTTCCATGAAAGTCATTTTCGCCAGTCTCTGCTTAGGGCTACATCAACAGCAAACAAACCATAGAGATAGAACTTGAAACTGCTTTATTGTGTAAAGTTTCAAAGAGCTAGCACAAACCGTGTTTGATTTAGAGTTCCAAATACATGTATCCCTATAGGAGAAAACAGAGTGAAACCTAAAAATGAAACCGGTTACTGCAAACGAATGGTTTAACCTAGATGAACGAAATTTGGTGAGCCAAGTGGTATTGGTATACTGATCATTACCTGAAAGAATCATCAAGATTGGGTGAAAAAATGTTTGCTGAGATTTCAGGCAACACGTAGTTTTTTGGAAGCTTGGCAACCCCTTTAAATGAAAGTGATTTTCGCCAGTCTCTGCTTAGGGCTACATCAACCGCAAACAAACCATAGAGATAGAACTTGAAACTTCTTTATTGTGTCAAGTTTCAAAGAGCTAGCACAAACCGTGTTTGATTTAGAGTTCCAAATTCATGTATCCCTATAGGAGAAAACAGAGTGAAACCTAAAAATGAAAACGGTTACTGCAAACGAACGGTTTAACCTAGAAGAACGAAATTTGGTGAGCCAATTGGTTTTGGTATACTGATCATTACCTGAAAGAATCATCAAGATTGGGTGAAAAAATGTTTGCTGATATTTCAGGCAACACGTAGTTTTTTGGAAGCTTGGCAACCCCTTTAAATGAAAGTGATTTTCGCCAGTCTCTACTTAGGGCTACATCAACAGCCAACAAACCATAGAGATGGAACTGAAAACTGCTTTATTGTGTCAAGTTTCAAAGAGCTAGCACAAACCGTGTTTGATTTAGAGTTCCAAATACATGTATCCCTATAGGAGAAAGCAGAGTGAAACCTAAAAATGAAACCGGTTACTGCAAACGAACGGTTTAACCTAGAAGAACGAAATTGGGTGAGCTAAGTGGTTTTGGTGTACTGATCATTACCTGAATGATCATCAAGATTGGGTGAAAAAATGTTTGCTGAGATTTCAGGCAACTCGTAGTTTTTTGGAAACTTGGCAACCTTTTTCCATGAAAGTGATTTTCGCCAGAAACTGCTTAGGGCTACATCAACAGCAAACAAACCATAGAGATAGAACTTGAAACTGCTTTATTGTGTCAAGTTTCAAAGAGCTAGCACAAACCGTGTTTGATTTAGAGTTCCAAATACATGTATCCCTATAGGAGAAAACAGAGTGAAACCTAAAAATGAAAACGGTTACTGCAAACGAACGGTTTAACCTAGAAGAACGAAATTGGGTGAGCCAAGTGGTTCTGGTGTACTGATCATTACCTGAAAGAATCATCAAGATTGGGTGAAAAAATGTTTGCTGAGATTTCAGGCTACTCGTAGTTTTTTGGAAGCTTGGCAACCCCTTTAAATGAAAGTGATTTTCGCCAGTCTCTGCTTAGGGCTACATCAACAGCAAAGAAACCATAGAGATAGAACTTGAAACTGCTTTATTGTGTCAAGTTTCAAAGAGCTAGCACAAACCGTGTTTGATTTAGAGTTCCAAATACATATATCCCTATAGGAGAAAACAGAGTGAAACCAAAAAATGAAAACGGATACTGCAAACGAACAGTTTAACCTAGAAGAACGAAATACGGTGAGACAAGTGGTTTTGGTTTACTGATCATTACCTGAAAGAATCATCAAGATTGGGCCTAAAAATGTTGGCTGAGATTTCAGGCAACTCGTAGTTTTTTGGAAGCTTGGCAACCCCTTTCCATGAAAGTGATTTTCGCCAGTCTCTGCTTAGGGCTACATCAACAGCAAACAAACCATACAGATAGAACTTGAAACTGCTTTATTGTGTCAAGTTTCAAAGAGCTAGCACGAACCGTGTTTGATTTAGAGTTCCAAATACATGTATCCCTATAGGAGAAAACAGAGTGAAACCTAAAAATGAAAACGGTTACTGCAAATGAACGGTTTAACCTAGAAGAACGAAATTTGGTGAGCCAAGTGGTTTTGGTGTACTGATCATTACCTGAAAGAATCATCAAGATTGGGTGAAAAAATGTTTGCTGAGATTTCAGGCAACTCGTAGTTTTTTGGAAGCTTGGCAACCCCTTTAAATGAAAGTGATTTTCTCCAGTCTCTGCTTAGGGCTACATCAACAGCAAACAAACCATAGAGATAGAACTTGAAACTGCTTTATTGTGTCAAGTTTCAAAGAGCTAGCACAAACCGTGTTTGATTTAGAGTTCCAAATACATGTATCCCTATAGGAGAAAACAGTGTGAAACCTAAAAATGAAAACGGTTACTGCAAACGAACAGTTTAAACTAGAAAAACGAAATATGTTGAGCCAAGTGGTTTTGGTGTACTGATCATTACCTGAAAGAATCATCAAGATTGGGTGAAAAAATGTTGGCTGAGATTTCAGGCAACTCGTAGTTTTTTGGAAGCTTGGCAACCCCTTTCCATGAAAGTGATTTTCGCCAGTCTCTGCTTAGGGCTACATCAACAGCAAACAAACCATACAGATAGAACTTGAAACTGCTTTATTGTGTCAAGTTTCAAAGAGCTAGCACAAACCCTGTTTGATTTAGAGTTCCAAATATATGTATCCCTATAGTAGAAAACAGAGTGAAACCTAAAAATGTAAACGGTTACTGCAAACGAACGGTTTAACCTAGAAGAACGAAATTTGGTGAGCAAAGTGGTTTTGGTGTACTCATCACTACCTGAGAGAATCATCAACATTGGTTGAAAAAATGTTTGCTGAGATTTCAGGCAACTCGTAGTTTTTTGGAAGCTTGGCAACCCCTTTCCATGAAAGTCATTTTTGCCAGTCTCTGCTTAGGGCTACATCAACAGCAAACAAACCATAGAGATAGAACTTGAAACTTCTTTATTGTGTCAAGTTTCAAAGAGCTAGCACAAACCGTGTTTGATTTAGAGTTCCAAATACATGTATCCCTATAGGAGAAAACAGAGTGAAACCTAAAAATGAAAACGGTTATTGCAAACGAAGGGTTTAACCTAGAAGACCGTAATTTGGTGAGCCAAGTGGTTTTGGTGTACTCATCATTACCTGAAAGTATCATCAAGATTGGGTGAAAAAATGTTTGCTGAGATTTCAGGCAACTTGTAGTTTTTTGGAAGCTTCGCAACCCCTTTCCATGAAAGTGATTTTCGCCAGTCTCTGCTTAGGGCTACATCAACAGCAAACAAAGCATAGAGATAGAACTTGAAACTGCTTTATTGTGTCAAGTTTCAAAGAGCTAGCACAAACCGTGTTTGATTTAGAGTTCCAAATACATGTATCCCTATAGGAGAAAACAGAGTGAAACCTAAAAATTAAACCGGTTACTGCAAACGAACGGTTTAACCTAGAAGAACGAAATTTGGTGAGCCAAGTGCTTTTGGTATACTGATCATTACCTGAAAGAATCATCAAGATTGGGTGAAAAAATGTTTGCTGAGATTTCAGGCAACTCGTAGTTTTTTGGAAGCTTCGCAACCCCTTTCCATGAAAGTGATTTTCGCCAGTCTCTGCTTAGGGCTACATCAACAGCAAACAAAGCATAGAGAGAGAACTTGAAATTGATTTATTGTGTCAAGTTTCAAAGAGCTAGCACAAACCGTGTTTGATTTAGAGTTCCAAATACATGTATCCCTATAGGAGAAAACAGAGTGAAACCTAAAAATGAAACCGGTTACTGCAAACGAACGGTTTAATCTAGAAGAACGAAACTGGGTGAGCCAAATGGTTTTGGTGTACTGATCATTACCTGAATGATCATCAAGATTGGGTGAAAAAATGTTTGTTGAGATTTCAGGCAACTCGTAGTTTTTTGGAAACTTGGCAACCTTTTAACATGAAAGTGATTTTCGCCAGAAACTGCTTAGGGCTACATCAACAGCAAACAAACCATAGACATAGAACTTGAAACTGCTTTATTGTGTCAAGTTTCAAAGAGCTAGCACAAACCGTGTTTGATTTAGAGTTCCAAATACATGTATCCCAATAGGAGAAAACAGAGTGAAACCGAAAAATGAAAACGGTTACTGCAAACGAACGGTTTAACCTAGAAGAACGAAATTTGGTGAGCCAAGTGGTTTTGGTGTACTGATTATTACCTGAAAGAATCATCAAGATTGGGTGAAAAAATGTTTGCTTAGATTTCAGGCAACTCGCAGTTTTTTGGAAGCTTGGCAACCCCTTTCCATGAAAGTGATTTTCGCCAGTCTGTGCGTAGGGCTACATCAACAGCAAACAAACCATAGAGATAGAACTTGAAACTGCTTTATTGTGTCAAGTTTCAAAGAGCTAGCACAAACCGTGTTTGATTTAGAGTTCCAAATACATGTATCCCTATCGGAGAAAACAGTGTGAAACCTAAAAATGAAAACGGTTACTGCAAACGAACAGTTTAAACTAGAAAAACGAAATATGGTGAGCCTAGTGGTTTTGGTGTACTGATCATTACCTGAAAGAATCATCAAGATTGGGTGAAAAAATGTTTGCTGAGATTTCAGGCAACTCGTAGTTTTTTGGAAGCTTGGCAACCCCTTTCCATGAACGTGATTTTCGCCCGTCTCTGCTTAGGGCTACATCAACAGCAAACAAACCATAGAGATAGAACTTGAAACTGCTTTATTGTGTCAAGTTTCAAAGAGCTAGCACAAACCCTGTTTGATTTAGAGTTCCAAATACATGTATCCCTATAGGAGAAAACAGAGTGAAACCTAAAAATGAAAACGGTTACTGCAAACGAACGGTTTAACCTAGAAGAACGAAATTTGGTGAGCAAAGTGGTTTTGGTGTACTCATACTACCTGAAAGAATCATCAACATTGGTTGAAAAAATGTTGGCTGAGATTTCAGGCAACTCGGAGTTATTTGGAAGCTTGGCAACCCCTTTCCATGAAAGTGATTTTCGCCAGTCTCTGCTTAGGGCTACACCAACAGCAAACAAACCATACAGATAGAACTTGAAACTGCTTTATTGTGTCAAGTTTCAAAGAGCTAGCACAAACCGTGTTTGATTTAGAGTTCCAAATACATGTATCCCTATAGGAGAAAACAGAGTGAAACCTAAAAATGAAAACGGTTACTGCAAACGAACGGTTTAACCTAGAAAAACGAAATTTGGTGAGCCAAGTGGTTTTGGTGTACTGATCATTACCTAAAAGAATCATCAAGATTGGGTGAAAAAATGTTGGCTGAGATTTCAGGCAACTCGTAGTTTTTTGGAAGCTTGGCAACCCCTTTCCATGAAAGTGATTTTCTCCAGTCTCTGCTTAGGGCTACATCAACAGCAAACAAACCATAGAGATAGAACTTGAAACTGCTTTACTGTGTCAAGTTCCAAAGAGCTAGCACAAACCGTGTTTGATTTAGAGTTCCAAATACATGTGTCCCTATAGGAGAATACAGAGTGAAACCTAAAAATGAAAACTGTTACTGCAAACGAACGGTTTAACCTAGAAGAACGAAATTTGGTGAGCCAAGTGGTTTTGGTGTACTGATCATTACCTGAAAGAATCATCAAGATTGGGTGAAAAAATGTTTGCTGAGATTTCAGGCAACTCGTAGTTTTTTGGAAGCTTGGCAACCAATTTCCATGAGAGTGATTCTCGCCAGTCTCTGCTCAAGGCTACATCAACAGCAAACAAACCATAGAGATAGAACTTGAAACTGCTTTATTGTGTCAAGTTTCAAAGAGCTAACACAAACCGTGTTTGATTTAGAGTTCCAAATACATGTATCCCTATAGGAGAAAACAGAGTGAAACCTAAAAATGAAAACGGCTACTCCAAACGAACGGTTTAACCTAGAAGAACGAAATTTGGTGATCCAAGTGGTTTTGGTGTACTGATAATTACCTGAAAGAATCATCAAGATTGGGTGAAAAAATGTTGGCTGAGATTTCAGGCAACTCGTAGTTTTTTGGAAGCTTGGCAACCCCTTTCCCTGAAAGTGATTTTCGCCAGTCTCTGCTTAGGGGTACATCAACAGCAAACAAAACATAGAGTCAGAACTTGAAACTGCTTTATTGTGTCAAGTTTCAAAGAGCTACCACAAAGCGTGTTTGATTTAGAGTTCCAAATACATGTATCCCTATAGGAGAAAACAGAGTGAAACCAAAAAATGAAAACGGATACTGCAAACGAACAGTTTAACCTAGAAGAACGAAATACGGTGAGACAAGTGGTTTTGGTTTACTGATCATTACCTGAAAGAATCATCAAGATTGGGTCTAAAAATGTTGGCTGAGATTTCAGGCAACTCGTAGTTTTTTGGAAGCTTGGCAACCCCTTTCCATGAAAGTGATTTTCGCTAGGCTCTTTACAGGGCTACATCAACAGCAAACAAAGCATAGAGATAGAACTTGAAACTGCTTTATTGTGTCAAGTTTCAAAGAGCTAGCACAAACCGTATTGATTTAGAGTTCCAAATACATGTATCCCTATAGGAGAAAACAGAGTGAAACCTAAAATCAAAACGGTTACTGCAAACGAACGGTTTAACTTAGAAGAACGAAATTTTGTGAGCCAAGTGGTTTTGGTGTACTGATCATTACCTAAAAGAATCATCAAGATTGGGTGAAAAAATGTTGGCTGAGATTTCAGGCAACTCGTAGTTTTTTGGAAGCTTGGCAACCCCTTTCCATGAAAGTGATTTTCGCCAGTCTCTGCTTAGGGCTACATCAAGAGCAAACAAACAATATAGATAGAACTTGAAACTGCTTTATTGTGTAAAGTTTCAAAGAGCTAGCACAAACCGTGTTTGATTTAGAGTTCCAAATACATGTATCCCTATAGGAGAAAACAGAGTGAAACCTAAAAATGAAAACAGTTACTGCAAACGAACGGTTTAACCTAGAAGAACGAAATTTGGTGAGCCAAGTGGTTTTGGTGTACAGATCATTACCTGAAAGAATCATCAAGATTGGGTGAAAAAATGTTGGCTGAGATTTCAGGCAACACGTAGTTTTTTGGAAGCTTGGCAACCCCTTTCCATGAAAGTGATTTTCGCCAGTCTCTGCCTTGGGCTACATCAACAGCAAACAAACCATAGAGATAGAACTTGAAACTGCTTTATTATGTCAAGTTTCAAAGAGCTAGCACAAACCGTGTTTGATTTAGAGTTCCAAATACATGTATCCCTATAGGAGAAAACAGAGTGAAACCTAAAAATGAAAACGGTTAGTGCAAACGAACGGTTTAACCTAGAAGAACGAAATTTGGTGAGCCAAGTGGTTTTGGTGTACTGATAATTACCTGAAAAAATCATCAAGATTGGGTGAAAAAATGTTTGCTGAGATTTCAGGCAACTCGTACTTTTTTGGATGCTTGGCAACCCCTTTCCATGAAAGTGATTTTCGCTATACTCTTTACATTGCTACATCAACAGCAAACAAAGCATAGAGATAGAATTTGAAACTGCTTTATTGTGTCAAGTTTCAAAGAGCTAGCACAAACCGTGTTTGATTTAGAGTTCCAAATACATGTATCCCTATAGGAGAAAACAGAGTGAAACCTAAAAATGAAAACGGTTACTGCAAACGAACGGTTTAACCTAGAAGAACGAAACTTGGTGAGCCAAGTGGTTTTGGTGTCCTGATCATTACCTGAAAGAATCATCAAGATTGGGTGAAAAAATGTTTGCTGAGATTTCAGGCAACTCGTAGTTTTTTGGAAGCTTGGCAACCAATTTCCATGAGAGTGATTCTCGCCAGTCTCTGCTCAGGGCTACATCAACAGCAAACAAACTATACAGATAGAACTTGAAACTGCTTTATTGTGTCAAGTTTCAAAGAGCTAGCACAAACCGTGTTTGATTTAGAGTTCCAAATACATGTATCCTTATAGGAGAAAAACAGAGTGAAACCTAAAAATGAAAACGGTTACTGCAAACGAACGGTTTAACCTAGAAGAACGAAATATGTTGAGCCAAGTGGTTTTGGTGTACTGATCATTACCTGAAAGAATCATCAAGATTGGGTGAAAAAATGTTGGCTGAGATTTCAGGAAACTCGTAGTTTTTTGGAAGCTTGGTAACCCCTTTAAATGAAAGTGATTTTCTCCAGTCTCTGCTTAGGGCTACATCAACAGCAAACAAACCATACAGATAGAACTTGAAACTGCTTTATTGTGTCAAGTTTCAAAGAGCTAGCACAAACTGTGTTTGATTTAGAGTTCCAAATACATGTATCCCTATAGTAGAAAACAGAGTGAAACCTAAAAATGTAAACGGTTACTGCAAACGAACGGTTTAACCTAGAAGAACGAAATTTGGTGAGCAAAGTGGTTTTGGTGCACTGATCATTACCTGAAAGAATCATCAAGATTGGGTGAAAAAATGTGTGCTGAGATTTCAGGCAACTCGTAGTTTTTTGGAAGCTTGGCAACCCCTTTCCATGAAAGTGATTTTCGCCAGTCTCTGCTTAGGGCTACATCAACAGCAAACAAACCATACAGATAGAAATTGAAACTGCTTTATTGTTTCAAGTTTCAAAGAGCTAGCACAAACCGTGTTTGATTTAGAGTTCCAAATACATGTATCCCTATAGGAGAAAACAGAGTGAAACCTAAAAATGTAAACGGTTACTGCAAACGAACGGTTTAACCTAGAAGAACGAAATTTGGTGAGCCAAGTGGTTTTGGTGTATTGATCATTACCTGAAAAGAATCATCAAGATTGGGTGAAAAAATGTTGGCTGAGCTTTCAGGCAACTCGTAGTTCTTTGGAAGCTTGGCAACCCCTTTCCATGAAAGTGATTTTCGCCAGTCTCTGCTTAGGGCTACATCAACAGCAAACAAACCATAAGGATAGAACTTGAAACTGCTTTATTGTGTCAAGTTCCAAAGAGCTAGCACAAACCGTGTTTGATTTAGAGTTCCAAATACATGTATCCGTATAGGAGATAACGGAGTGAAACCTAAAAATGAAAACGGTTACTGCAAACGAACAGTTTAAACTAGAACAAAAAAAATATGGTGAGCCAAGTGGTTTTGGTGTACTGATCATTACCTGAAAGAATCATCAAGATTGGGTGAAAAAATGTTGGCTGAGATTTCAGACAACTCGTAGTTTTTTGGAAGCTTGGCAACGCCATTCCATGAAAGTAATTTTCGCCAGTCTCTGCCTTGGGATACATCAACAGTAAACAAAGCATAGAGATAGAACTTGAAACTGCTTTATTGTGTAAAGTTTCAAAGAGCTAGCACAAACCGTGTTTTATTTAGAGTTCCAAATACATGTTTCCCTATTGGAGAAAGCAGAGTGAAACCTAAAAATGAAAACGGTTACTGCAAACGAACGGTTTAACCTAGAAGAACGAAATTTGGTGAGCCAAGTGGTTTTGGTGTACTGATCATTACCTGAAAGAATCATCAAGATTGGGTGAAAAAATGTTGGCTGAGATTTCAGGCAACTCGTAGTTTTTTGGAAGCTTGGCAACCCCATTCCATTAAAGTGATTTTCGCCATCTCTGCGTTGGGATACAACAACAGCAAACAAACCATAGAGATAGAACTTGAAACTGCTTTATTGTGTCAAGTTTCAAAGAGCTAGCACAAACCGTGTTTGATTTAGAGTTCCAAATACATGTATCCCTATAGGAGAAAACAGAGTGAAACCTAAAAATGAAAACAGTTACTGCAAACGAACGGTTTAACCTAGAAAAACGAAATTTGGTGAGCCAAGTGGTTTTGGTGTACTGATCATTACCTGAAAAACTCATCAAGATTGGGTGAAAAAATGTTTGCTGAGATTTCAGGCAACTCGTAGTTTTTTGGAAGCTTGGCAACCCCTTTCCATTAAAGTGATTTTCGCTAGACTCTTTACAGGGCTACATCAACAGCAAACAAAGCATAGAGATAGAACTTGAAACTGCTTTATTGTGTCAAGTTTCAAAGAGCTAGCACAAACCGTATTGATTTAGAGTTCCAAATACATGTATCCCTATAGGAGAAAACAGAGTGAAACCTAAAAATGAAACGGTTACTGCAAACGAACGGTTTAACTTAGAAGAACGAAATTTTGTGAGCCAAGTGGTTTTGGTGTACTGATCATTACCTAAAAGAATCATCAAGATTGGGTGAAAAAATGTTGGCTGAGATTTCAGGCAACTCGTAGTTTTTTGGAAGCTTGGCAACCCCTTTCCATGAAAGTGATTTTCGCCAGTCTCTGGTTAGGGCTACATCAAGAGCAAACAAACAATATAGATAGAACTTGAAACTGCTTTATTGTGTAAAGTTTCAAAGAGCTAGCACAAACCGTGTTTGATTTAGAGTTCCAAATACATGTATCCCTATAGGAGAAAACAGAGTGAAACCTAAAAATGAAAACGGTTACTGCAAACGAACGGTTTAACCTAGAAGAACGAAATTTGGTGAGCCAAGTGGTTTTGGTGTACAGATCATTACCTGAAAGAATCATCAAGATTGGGTGAAAAAATGTTGGCTGAGATTTCAGGCAACTCGTAGTTTTTTGGAAGCATGGCAACGCCATTCCATGAAAGTGATTTTCGCCAGTCTCTGCCTTGGGCTACATCAACAGCAAGCAAACCATAGAGATAGAACTTGAAACTGCTTTATTATGTCAAGTTTCAAAGAGCTAGCACAAACCGTGTTTGATTTAGAGTTCCAAATACATGTATCCCTATAGGAGAAAACAGAGTGAAACCTAAAAATGAAAACGGTTAGTGCAAACGAACGGTTTAACCTAGAAGAACGAAATTTGGTGAGCCAAGTGGTTTTGGTGTACTGATCATTACCTGAAAAAATCATCAAGATTGGGTGAAAAAATGTTTGCTGAGATTTCAGGCAACTCGTACTTTTTTGGATGCTTGGCAAACCCTTTCCATGAAAGTGATTTTCGCTATACTCTTTACAGGGCTACATCAACAGCAAACAAAGCATAGAGATAGAATTTGAAACTGCTTTATTGTGTCAAGTTTCAAAGAGCTAGCACAAACCGTGTTTGATTTAGAGTTCCAAATACATGTATCCCTATAGGAGAAAACAGAGTGAAACCTAAAAATGAAAACGGTTACTGCAAACGAACGGTTTAACCTAGAAGAACGAAATTTGGTGAGCCAAGTGGTTTTGGTGTACTGATCATTACCTGAAAGAATCATCAAGATTGGGTGAAAAAATGTTTGCTGAGATTTCAGGCAACTCGTAGTTTTTTGGAAGCTTGGCAACCAATTTCCATGAGAGTGATTCTCGCCAGTCTCTGCTCAGGGCTACATCAACAGCAAACAAACCATACAGATAGAACTTGAAACTGCTTTATTGTGTCAAGTTTCAAAGAGCTAGCACAAACCGTGTTTGATTTAGAGTTCCAAATACATGTATCCTTATAGGAGAAAACAGAGTGAAACCTAAAAATGTAAACGGTTACTGCAAACGAACGGTTTAACCTAGAAGAACGAAATTTGGTGAGCCAAGTGGTTTTGGTGTACTGATCATTACCTGAAAGAATCATCAAGATTGGGTGAAAAAATGTTGGCTGAGCTTTCAGGCAACTCGTAGTTTTTTGGAAGCTTGGCAACCGCTTTCCATGAAAGTGATTTTCGCCAGTCTCTGCTTAGGGCTACATCAACAGCAAACAAAGCATAGAGATAGAACTTGAAACTGCTTTATTGTGTCAAGTTTCAAAGAGCTAGCATAAACCGTGTTTGATTTAGAGTTCCAAATACATGTATCCCTATAGGAGAAACCAGAGTGAAACCTAAAAATGAAAACGGTTATTGCAATCGAACGGTTTAACCTAGAAGAACGAAATTTGGTGAGCCAAGTGGTTTTGGTGTACTGATCATTACCTGAATTAATCATCAAGATTGGGTGAAAAATGTTTGCTGAGATTTCAGGCAACTCGTAGTTTTTTGGAAGCTTGGCAACCCCTTTCCATGAAAGTGATTTTCGCCAGTCTCTGCCTTGGGCTACATCAACAGCAAACAAACCATAGAGATAGAACTTGAAACTGCTTTACTGTGTCAAGTTGGGAAGAGCTAGCACAAACCCTGTTTGATTTAGAGTTTTAAATACATGTATCCCTATAGGAGCAAACAGAGTGAAACCTAAAAATGACAACGGTTACTGCAAACGAATGGTTTAACCTAGAATAACGAAATTTGGTGAGCCAAGTGGTTTTGGTGTACTGATCATTACCTGAAAGAATCATCAAGATTGGGTGAAAAAAATGTTTGCTGAGATTTCAGGAAACTCGTAGTTTTTTGGAAGCTTGGCAACCCATTTCCATGAAAGTGATTTTCGCCAGTCTCTGCTTAGGGCTACATCAACAGCAAAAAAATAAATAGAGATAGAACTTGAAACTGCTTTATTGTGTCAAGTTTCAAAAGTAGCACAAACCGTGTTTGATTTAGAGTTCCAAAAATATGTATCCCTATAGGAAAAAACAGAGTGAAACCTAAAAATGAAAACGGTTACTGCAAACGAACGGTTTAACCTAGAAGAACGAAATTTGGTGAGCCAAGTGGTTTTGGAAGCTTGGCAACCCCTTTCCATTAAAGTGATTTTCGCCAGTCTCTGCTTAGGGCTACATTAACAGCAAACAAACCATAGAGATAATACTTGAAACTGCTTTATTGTGTCAAGTTTCAAAGAGCTAGCACAAACCGTGTTTGATTTAGAGTTCCAAAAACATGTATCCCAATAGGAGAAAACAGAGTGAAACCTAAAAATGAAAACGGTTACTGCAAACGTACGGTTTAACCTAGAAGCACAAAATTTGGTGAGCCAAGTGGTTTTGGTGTACTGATCATTACCTGAAGGAATCATCAAGATTGGGTGAAAAAATGTTTGCTGAGATTTCAGGCAACTCGTAGTTTTTTGGAAGCTTGGCAAACCCTTTCCATGAAAGTGATTTTCGCCAGTCTTTGCTTAGGGCTACATCAATTGCAAACAAACCATAGAGATAAAACTTGAAACTGCTTTATTGTGTCAAGTTTCAAAGAGCTAGCACAAACCGTGTTTGATTTAGAGTTCCAAATACATGTATCCGTATAGGAGAAAACAGAGTGAAAACTAAAAATGAAAACGGTTACTGCAAACGAAAGGTTTAACCTAGAAGAACGAAATTTGGTGAGCCAAGTGGTTTTGGTGTACTGATCATTACCTGAAAGAATCATCAAGATTGGGTGAAAAAATGTTGGCTGAGATTTCAGGCAACTCGTAGTTTTTTGGAAGCTTGGCAACCCCATTCAATGTAAGTGATTTTCGCCAGTCTCTGCCTTAGGCTACATCAACAGCAAACAAACCATAGGGATAGAACTTGAAACTGCTTTACTGTGTCAAGTTTCAAAGAGCTAGCACAAACCGTGTTTGATTTAGAGTTTTAAATACATGTATCCCTATAGGAGAAAACAGAGTGAAACCTAAAAATGAAAACGGTTACTGCAAACGAATGGTTTAACCTAGAAGAACGAAATTTGGTGAGCCAAGTGGTTTTGGTGTACTGATCATTACCTGAAAGAATCATCAAAATTGGGTCAAAAAATGTTGGCTGAGATTTCAGGCAACTCGTAGTTTTTTGGGAGCTTGGCAACCCCTTTCCATGAAAGTGATTTTCGCCAGTCTCTGCTTAGGACTACATCAACAGCAAACAAACCATAGAGATAGAACTGGAAACTGCTTTATTGTGTCAAGTTTCAAAGAGCTAGCACAAACCGTGTTTGATTTAGAGTTCCAAATACATGTATCCCTATAGCAGAAAACAGAGTGAAACCTAAAAATGAAACCGGTTACTGCAAACGAACGGTTTAACCTAGAAGAACGAAATTTGGTGAGCCAAGTGGTTGCGGTGCACTGATCATTACCTGAAAGAATCATGAAGATTGGGTGAAAAAATGTGTGCTGAGATTTCAGGCAACTCGTAGTTTTTTGGAATCTTGGCAACCCCATTCCATTAAAGTGATTTTCGCCATCTCTGCCTTGGGATACAACAACAGCAAACAAACCATAGAGATAGAACTTGAAACTGCTTTATTGTGTCAAGTTTCAAAGAGCTAGCACAAACCGTGTTTGATTTAGAGTTCCAAATACATGTATCCCTATAGGAGAAAACAGAGTGAAACCTAAAAATGAAAACAGTTACTGCAAACGAACGGTTTAACCTAGAAAAACGAAATTTGGTGAGCCAAGTGGTTTTGGTGTACTGATCATTACCTGAAAAACTCATCAAGATTGGGTGAAAAAATGTTTGCTGAGATTTCAGGCAACTCGTAGGTTTTTGGAAGCTTGGCAACCCCTTTCCATGAAAGTGATTTTCGCTAGACTCTTTACAGGGCTACATCAACAGCAAACAAAGCATAGAGATAGAACTTGAAATTGCTTTATTATGTCAAGTTTCAAAGAGCTAGCACAAACCGTGTTTGATTTAGAGTTCCAAATACATGTATCCCTATAGGAGAAAACAGAGTGAAACCTAAAAATGAAAACGGTTACTGCAAACGAACGGTTTAACCTAGAAGAACGAAATTTGGTGAGCCAAGTGGTTTTGGTGTACTGATCATTACCTGAAAAAATCATCAAGATTCGGTGAAAAAATGTTTGCTGAGATTTCAGGCAACTCGTACTTTTTTGGATGCTTGGCAACCCCTTTCCATGAAAGTGATTTTCGCTATACTCTTTACAGGGCTACATCAACAGCAAACAAAGCATAGAGATAGAACTTGAAACTGCTTTATTGTGTCAAGTTTCAAAGAGCTAGCACAAACCGTGTTTGATTTAGAGTTCCAAATACATGTATCCCTATAGGAGAAAACAGAGTGAAACCTAAAAATGAAAACGGTTACTGCAAACGAACGGTTTAACCTAGAAGAACGAAATTTGGTGAGCCAAGTGGTTTTGGTGTACTGATCATTACCTGAAAGAATCATCAAGATTGGGTGAAAAAATGTTTGCTGAGATTTCAGGCAACTCGTAGTTTTTTGGAATCTTCGCAACCCCTTTCCATGAAAGTGATTTTCGCCACGCTCTGCCTTGGGCTATATCAACAGCAAACAAACCATAGAGATAGAACTTGAAACTGCTTTATTATGTCAAGTTTCAAAGAGCTAGCACAAACCGTGTTTGATTTAGAGTTCCAAATACATGTATGCTATAGGAGAAAACAGAGTGAAACCTAAAAATGAAAACGGTTACTGCAAACGAACGGTTTAACCTAGAAGAACGAAATTTGGTGAGCCAAGTGGTTTTGGAAGCTTGGCAACCCCTTTCCATTAAAGTGATTTTCGCCAGTCTCTGCTTAGGGCTACATTAACAGCAAACAAACCATAGAGATAATACTTGAAACTGCTTTATTGTGTCAAGTTTCAAAGAGCTAGCACAAAGCGTGTTTGATTTAGAGTTCCAAAAACATGTATCCCAATAGGAGAAAACAGAGTGAAACCTAAAAATGAAAACGGTTACTGCAAACGTACGGTTTAACCTAGAAGCACAAAATTTGGTGAGCCAAGTGGTTTTGGTGTACTGATCATTACCTGAAAGAATCATCAATATTGGGTGAAAAAATGTTTGCTGAGATTTCAGGCAACTCGTAGTTTTTTGGAAGCTTGGCAACCCCTTTCCATGAAAGTGATTTTCGCCAGTCTTTGCTTAGGGCTACATCAAATGCAAACAAACCATAGAGATAAACTTGAAACTGCTTTATTGTGTCAAGTTTCAAAGAGCTAGCACAAACCGTGTTTGATTTAGAGTTCCAAATACATGTATCCCTATAGGAGAAAACAGAGTGAAAACTAAAAATGAAAACGGTTACTGCAAACGAAAGGTTTAACCTAGAAGAACGAAATTTGGTGAGCCAAGTGGTTTTGGTGTACTGATCATTACCTGAAAGAATCATCAAGATTGGGTCAAAAAATGTTGGCTGAGATTTCAGGCAACTCGTAGTTTTTTGGAAGCTTGGCAACCCCATTCAATATAAGTGATTTTCGCCAGTCTCTGCCTTAGGCTACATCAACAGCAAACAAACCATAGAGATAGAACTTGAAACTGCTTTACTGTGTCAAGTTTCAAAGAGCTAGCACAAACCGTGTTTGATTTAGAGTTTTAAATACATGTATCCCTATAGGAGAAAACAGAGTGAAACCTAAAAATGAAAACGGTTACTGCAAACGAATGGTTTAACCTAGAAGAACGAAATTTGGTGAGCCAAGTGGTTTTGGTGTACTGATCATTACCTGAAAGAATCATCAAGATTGGGTCAAAAAATGTTGGCTGAGATTTCAGGCAACTCGTTGTTTTTTGGGAGCTTGGCAACCCCTTTCCATGAAAGTGATTTTTGCGAGTCTCCGCTTAGGGCTACATCAACAGCAAACAAACCATAGAGATAGAACTTGAAACTGCTTTATTGTGTCAAGTTTCAAAGAGCTAGCACAAACCGTGTTTGATTTAGAGTTCCAAATACATGTATCCGTATAGGAGAAAACAGAGTGAAACCTAAAAATGAAAACGGTTACTGCAAACGAACGGTTTAACCTGGGATGAACGAAATTTGGTGAGCCAAGTGGTTTTGGTGTACTGATCATTACCTGAAAGAATCATCAAGATTGGGTGAAAAAGCGTTGGCTGAAATTTCAGGCAACTCGTAGTTTTTGGAAGCTTGGCAACCCTTTCCATGAAAGTAATTTTCGCCAGTCTCTTTTTAGGGCTACATCAACAGCAAACAAACCATAGAGATAGAACTTGAAACTGCTTTATTGTGTCAAGTTTCAAAGAGCTAGCATAAACCGTGTTTGATTTAGAGTTCCAAATACATGTATCCCTATAGGAGAAACCAGAGTGAAACCTAAAAATTGAAAACGGTTATTGCAATCGAACGGTTTAACCTAGAAGAACGAAATTTGGTGAGCCAAGTGGTTTTGGTGTACTGATCATTACCTGAATTAATCATCAAGATTGGGTGAAAAATGTTTGCTGTGATTTCAGGCAACTCGTAGTTTTTTGGAAGCTTGGCAACCCCTTTCCATGAAAGTGATTTTCGCCAGTCTCTGCCTTGGGCTACATCAACAGCAAACAAACCATAGAGATAGAACTTGAAACTGCTTTACTGTGTCAAGTTGGGAAGAGCTAGCACAAACCCTGTTTGATTTAGAGTTTTAAATACATGTATCCCTATAGGAGCAAACGGAGTGAAACCTAAAATGAAAACGGTTACTGCAAACGAATGGTTTAACCTAGAATAACGAAATTTGGTGAGCCAAGTGGTTTTGGTGTACAGATCATTACCTGAAAGAATCATCAAGATTGGGTGAAAAAATGTTTGCTGAGATTTCAGGAAACTCGTAGTTTTTTGGAAGCTTGGCAACCCATTTCCATGAAAGTGATTTTTGCCAGTCTCTGCTTAGGGCTACATCAACAGCAAAAAAATAAATAGAGATAGAACTTGAAACTGCTTTATTGTGTCAAGTTTCAAAAGTAGCACAAACCGTGTTTGATTTAGAGTTCCAAAAATATGTACCCCTATAGGAAAAAACAGAGTGAAACCTAAAAATGAAAACGGTTACTGCAAACGAACGGTTTAACCTAGAAGAACGAAATTTGGTGAGCCAAGTGGTTTTGGAAGCTTGGCAACCCCTTTCCATTAAAGTGATTTTCGCCATTCTCTGCTTAGGGCTACATTAACAGCAAACAAACCATAGAGATAATACTGATAATACTTGAAACTGCTTTATTGTGTCAAGTTTCAAAGAGCTAGCACAAACCGTGTTTGATTTAGAGTTCCAAAAACATGTATCCCAATAAGAGAAAAACAGAGTGAAACCTAAAAATGAAAACGGTTACTGCAAACGTACGGTTTAACCTAGAAGCACAAAATTTGGTGATCCAAGTGGTTTTGGTGTACTGATCATTACCTGAAGGAATCATCAAGATTGGGTGAAAAAAATGTTTGCTGAGATTTCAGGCAACTCGTAGTTTTTTGGAAGCTTGGCAACCCCTTTCCATGAAAGTGATTTTCGCCAGTCTTTGCTTAGGGCTACATCAAATGCAAACAAACCATAGAGATAAAACTTGAAACTGCTTCATTGTGTCAAGTTTCAAAGAGCTAGCACAAACCGTGTTTGATTTAGAGTTCCAAATACATGTATCCGTATAGGAGAAAACAAGAGTGAAAACTAAAAATGAAAACGGTTACTGCAAACGAAAGGTTTAACCTAGAAGCACAAAATTCGGTGAGCCAAGTGGTTTTGGTGTACTGATCATTACCTGAAGGAATCATCAAGATTGGGTGAAAAAATGTTTGCTGAGATTTCAGGCAACTCGTAGTTTTTTGGAAGCTTGGCAACCCCTTTCCATGAAAGTGATTTTCGCCAGTCTCTGCTTAGGGCTACATCAACAGCAAAAAACCATAGAGATAGAACTTGAAACTGCTTTATTGTGTCAACTTTCAAAGAGCTAGCACAAACCGTGTTTGATTTAGAGTTCCAAATACATGTATCCCTATAGGAGAAAACAGAGTGAAAACTAAAAATGAAAACGGTTACTGCAAACGAAAGGTTTAACCTAGAAGAACGAAATTTGGTGAGCCAAGTGGTTTTGGTGTACTGATCATTACCTGAAAGAATCATCAAGATTGGGTGAAAAAATGGTGGCTGAGATTTCAGGCAACTCGTAGTTTTTTGGAAGCTTGGCAACATTATTCAATGTAAGTGATTTTCGCCAGTCTCTGCCTTAGGCTACATCAACAGCAAACAAACCATAGAGATAGAACTTGAAACTGCTTTACTGTGTGAAGTTTCAAAGAGCTAGCACAAACCGTGTTTGATTTAGAGTTTTAAATACATGTATCCCTATAGGAGAAAACAGAGTGAAACCTAAAAATGAAAACGGTTACTGCAAACGAATGGTTTAACCTAGAAGAACGAAATTTGGTGAGCCAAGTGGTTTTGGTGTACTGATCATTACCTGAAAGAATCATCAAGATTGGGTCAAAAAATGTTGGCTGAGATTTCAGGAAACTCGTAGTTTTTTGGGAGCTTGGCAACCCCTTTCCATGAAAGTGATTTTTGCGAGTCTCCGCTTAGGGCTTCATCAACAGCAAACAAACCATAGAGATAGAACTTGAAACTGCTTTATTGTGTCAAGTTTCAAAGAGCTAGCACAAACCGTTTTTGATTTAGAGTTCCAAATACATGTATCCGTATAGGAGAAAACAGAGTGAAACCTAAAAATGAAAACGGTTACTGCAAACGAACGGTTTAACCTGGGATGAACGAAATTTGGTGAGCCAAGTGGTTTTGGTGTACTGATCATTACCTGAAAGAATCATCAAGATTGGGTGAAAAAGTGTTGGCTGAGATTTCAGGCAACTCGTAGTTTTTTGGAAGCTTGGCAACCCCTTTCCATGAAAGTAATTTTCGCCAGTCTCTGTTTAGGGCTACATCAACAGCAAACAAACCATAGAGATAGAACTTGAAACTGCTTTATTGTGTCAAGTTTCAAAGAGCTAGCATAAACCGTGTTTGATTTAGAGTGCAGAATACATGTATCCCTATAGGAGAAACCAGAGTGAAACCTAAAAATGAAAACGGTTATTGCAATCGAACGGTTTAACCTAGAAGAACGAAATTTGGTGAGCCAAGTGGTTTTGGTGTAATGATCATTACCTGAATTAATCATCAAGATTGTGTGAAAAATGTTTGCTGAGATTTCAGGCAACTCGTAGTTTTTTGGAAGCTTGGCAACCCCTTTCCATGAAAGTGATTTTCGCCAGTCTCTGCCTTGGGCTACATCAACAGCAAACAAACCATAGAGATAGAACTTGAAACTGCTTTACTCTGTCAAGTTGGGAAGAGCTAGCACAAACCCTGTTTGATTTAGAGTTTTAAATACATGTATCCCTATAGGAGCAAACAGAGTGAAACCTAAAAATGAAAACGGTTACTGCAAACGAATGTTTTAACCTAGAATAACGAAATTTGGTGAGCCAAGTGGTTTTGGTGTACTGATCATTACCTGAAAGAATCATCAAGATTGGGTGAAAAAATGTTTGCTGAGATTTCAGGAAACTCGTAGTTTTTTGGAAGCTTGGCAACCCATTTCCATGAAAGTGATTTTCGCCAGTCTCTGCTTAGGGCTACATCAACAGCAAAAAAATAAATAGAGATAGAACTTGAAACTGCTTTATTGTGTCAAGTTTCAAAAGTAGCACAAACCGTGTTTGATTTAGAGTTCCAAAAATATGTATCCCTATAGGAAAAAACAGAGTGAAACCTAAAAATGAAAACGGTTACTGCAAACGAACGGTTTAATTTAGAAGAACGAAATTTGGTGAGCCAAGTGGTTTTGGTGTACTGATCATTACCTGAAAGAATCATCAAGATTGGGTGAAAAAATGTTGGCTGAGATTTCAGGCAACTTGTAGTTTTTTGGAAGCTTGGCAACCTCTTTCCATGAAAGTGATTTTCGCCAGTCTTTGCTTAGGGCTACATCAAATGCAAACAAAACATAGAGATAGAACTTGAAACTGCTTTATTGTGTCAAGTTTCAAAGAGCTATCTCAAACCGTGTTTGATTTTGAGTTCCAAATACATGTATCTTTATAGGAGAAAACAGAGTGAAACCTAAAAATGAAAACGGTTACTGCAAATGAATGATTTAACCTAGAAGAACGAAATTTGGTGTGCCAAGTGGTTTTGGTGTACTAATCATTACCTGAAAGAATCATCAAGATTGGGTGAAAAAATGTTTGCTGAGATTTCAGGCAACTCGTAGTTTTTTGAAAGCTTGGCAACCCCTTTCCATGAAAGTGATTTTCGCCAGTCTCTGCTTAGGGCTACATCAACAGCAAACAAACTATAGAGATAGAACTTGAAACTGCTTTATTAGTCAAGTTTCAAAGAGCTAGCACAAACCGTGTTTGATTTAGAGTTCCAAATACATGTATCTTTATAGGAGAAAACAGAGTGAAACCTAAAACTTAAAACGGTTACTGCAAACGAACGGTTTAACCTAGATGAACGAAATTTGGAGAGCCAAGTGGTTTTGGTGTACTGATCATTACTTGAAAGTATCATCAAGATTGGGTGAAAAAATGTTTGCTGAGTTTTCAGGGAACTCGTAGTTTTATGGAAGCTTAGCAAACCCTTTCCATGAAAGTGATTTTCGCCACTCTCTGCTTAGGGCTACATCAACAGAAAACAAACCATACAGATAGAACTTGAAACTGCTTTATTGTGTCAAGTTTCAAAGAGCTATCACAAACCGTGTTTGATTTAGAGTTCCAAATACATGTATCCCTATAGGAGAAAACAGAGTGAAACCTAAAAATGAAAACGGTTACTGCAAACGAACGGTTTAACTTAGAAGAATGAAATTTGGTGAGCCAAGTGGTTTTGGTGTACTGATCATTACCTGAAAGAATCATCAAGATTGGGTGAAAAAATGTTTGCTGCGATTTCAGGCAACTCGTAGTTTTTTGGAAGCTTGGCAACCCGTTTCCATGAATGTGATTTTAGCCAGTCTCTACTTAGGGCTACATCAACAGCAAACAAACCATAGAGATAGAACTTGAAACTGCTCTATTGTGTCAAGTTTCAAAGAGCTAGAAGAAACCGTGCTTGATTTAGATTTCTAAATACATGTATCCCTATAGGAGAAAACAGAGTGAAACCTAAAAATGAAAACGGTTACTGCAAACGAACGGTTTAACCTAGAAGAACGAAATTTGGTGAGCCAAGTGGTTTTGGTGTACTGATCATTACCTGAAAGAATCATCAAGATTGGGTGAAAAAATGTTGGCTGAGATTTCAGGCAACTCGTAGTTTTTTGGAAGCTTGGCAACCCCTTTCCATGAAAGTGATTTTCGCCAGTCTCTGCTTAGGGCTACATCAACAGCAAACAAACCATAGAGATAGAACTTGAAACTGCTTTATTGTGTCAAGTTTCAAAGAGCTAGCACAAACCTTTTTTAATTTAGAGTTCCAAATACATGTATCCCTATAGGAGAAAACAGAGTGAAACCTAAAAATGAAAACGGTTACTGCAAACGAACGGTTTAACCTAGAAGAACGAAATTTGGTGAGCCAAGTTGTTTTTCTGTACTGATCATTACTTGAAAAAATCATCAAGATTGGGTGAAAAAATGTTGGCTGAGATTTCAGGCAACTCGTAGTTTTTTGGAAGCTTGGCAACCCCTTTCCATGAAAGTGATTTTCGCCAGTCTCTGCTTAGGGCTACATCAACAGCAAACAAACCATAGAGATAGAACTTGAAACTGCTTTATTGTGTCAAGTTTCAAAGAGCTAGCACAAACCGTGTTTGATTTAGAGTTCCAAATACATGTATCCCTATAGGAGAAAACAGAGTGAAACCTAAAAATGAAAACGGTTACTGCAATCGAACGGTTTAACCTAAAAGAACGAAATTTGGTGAGCCAAGTGCTTTTGGTGTACTGATCATTACCTGAAAGAATCATCAAGATTGGGTGAAAAAATGTTGGCTGAGATTTCAGGCAACTCATAGTTTTTTGGAAGCTTGGCAACCCCTTTCCATGAAAGTGATTTTCGCCACTCTCTGCTTAGGGCTACATCAACAGCAAACAAACCATAGAGATAGAACTTGAAACTGCTTTATTTGGTCAATTTTCAAAGAGCTAGCACAAACCGTGTTTGATTTAGAGTTCCAAATACATGTATCCGTATAGGAGAAAACAGAGTGAAACCTAAAAATGAAAACGGTTACTGCAAACGAACGGTTTAACCTAGAAGAACGAAATTTGGTGAGCCAAGTGGTTTTGGTTTACAGATCATTACCTGAAAGAATCATCAAGATTGGGTGAAAAAATGTTTGCTGAGATTTCAGGCAACTCGTATTTTTTTTTAAGCTTGGCAACCCGTTCCCATGAATGTGATTTTAGGCAGTCTCTGCTTAGGGCTACATCAACAGCAAACAAACCATAGAGAGAGAACTTGAAACTGCTTTATTGTGTCAAGTTTCAAAGAGCTATCACAAACCGTGTTTGATTTAGAGTTCTAAATACATGTATTCCTATAGGAGAAAACAGACTGAAACCTAAAAATGAAAACGGTTACTGCAAATGAACGGTTTCACCTAGAAGAACAAAATTTGGTGATCCAAGTGGTTTTGGTGTACTGATCATTACCTGAAAGAATCATCAAGATTGGGTGAAAAAATGTTTGCTGAGATTTCAGGCAACTCGTAGTTTTTTGGAAGCTTGGCAACCCCTTTCCATGAAAGTGATTTTCGCCAGTCTTTGCTTAGGGCTACATAAACAGCAAACAAACCATAGAGATAGAACTTGAAACTGCTTTATTGTGTCACGTTTCAAAGAGCTAGCACAAACCGTGTTTGATTTAGAGTTCCAAAAACATGTATCCCTATAGGAGAAAACAGAGTGAAACCTAAAAATGAAAACGGTTACTGCAAAGAACGGTTTAACCTAGAAGAACGAAATTTGGTGAGCCAAGTGGTTTTGGTGTACTGATCATTACCTGAAAGAATCATCAAGATTGGGTGAAAAAGTGTTGGCTGAGATTTCAGGCAACTCGTAGTTTTTTGGAAGCTTGGCAACCCCTTTCCATAAAAGTGATTTTCGCCAGTCTCTGCTTAGGGCTACATCAACAGCAAACAAACCATAGAGATAAAACTTGAAACTGCTTTATTGTGTCAAGTTTTAAAGAGCTAGCACAAACCGTGTTTGATTTAGAGTTCCAAATACATGTATCCCTATAGGAGAAAACAGAGTGAAACCTAAAAATGAAAACGGTTACTGCAATCGAACGGTTTAACCTAAAAGAACGAAATTTGGTGAGCCAAGTGCTTTTGGTGTACTGATCATTACCTGAAAGAATCATCAAGATTGGGTGAAAAAATGTTGGCTGAGATTTCAGGAAACTCGTAGTTTTTTGGAAGCTTGGCAACCCCTTTCCATGAAAGTGATTTTCGCCACTCTCTGCTTAGGGCTACATCAACAGCAAACAAACCATAGAGATAGAACTTGAAACTGCTTTATTGGGTCAATTTTCAAAGAGCTAGCACAAACCGTGTTTGATTTAGAGTTCCAAATACATGTATCCCTATAGGAGAAAACAGAGTGAAACCTAAAAATGAAAACGGTTACTGCAAACGAACGGTTTAACCTAGAAGAACGAAATTTGGTGAGCCAAGTGGTTTTGGTTTACAGATCATTACCTGAAAGAATCATCAAGATTGGGTGAAAAAATGTTTGCTGAGATTTCAGGCAACTCGTATTTTTTTTTAAGCTTGGCAACCCGTTCCCATGAATGTGATTTTAGGCAGTCTCTGCTTAGGGCTACATCAACAGCAAACAAACCATAGAGAGAGAACTTGAAACTGCTTTATTGTGTCAAGTTTCAAAGAGCTATCACAAACCGTGTTTGATTTAGAGTTCTAAATACATGTATTCCTATAGGAGAAAACAGACTGAAACCTAAAAATGAAAACGGTTACTGCAAATGAACGGTTTCACCTAGAAGAACAAAATTTGGTGAGCCAAGTGGTTTTGGTGTACTGATCATTACCTGCAAGAATCATCAAGATTGGGTGAAAAAATGTTGCCTGAGATTTCAGGCAACTCGTAGTTTTTTGGGAGCAAGGCAACCCCTTTCCATGAAAGTGATTTTCGCCAGTCTCTGCTTAGGGCTACATAAACAGCAAACAAACCATAGAGATAGAACTTGAAACTGCTTTATTGTGTCAAGTTTCAAAGAGCTAGCACAAACCGTGTTTGATTTAGAGTTCCAAAAACATGTATCCCAATAGGAGAAAACAGAGTGAAACCTAAAAATAAAAACGGTTACTGCAAACGTACGGTTTAATCTAGAAGAACAAAATTTGGTGAGCCAAGTGGTTTTGGTTTACTGATCATTACCTGAAAGAATCATCAAGATTGGGTGAAAAAATGTTTGCTGAGATTTCAGGCAACTCGTAGTTTTTTGGAAGCTTGGCAACCCCTTTCCATGAAAGTGATTTTCGCCAGTCTTTGCTTAGGGCTACATCAAATGCAAACAAACCATAGCGACAGAACTTGAAACTGCTTTATT